>NW_023614971.1:0-140001 GCF_013339695.2 Rhipicephalus sanguineus
AACATTGCTTGTCACATATAATACACCCGAGCTTTGATGCTATGGTTACTTCTAGCGGGCGCTGTAGTCGTGATTTCCCTCTGAGGTAATGTAGCCCTGTCATACATAACGTAAGAATCCATGCGCCCCTATAGACAGCAGCGCGCTTCCATGAATATGCACGTGTTTTTTGCGTGATCAATTCGCATGGAATGCTTACAGAGAGATAAAAAAGATGATGGAACTAGAAGAGCCGGAAAAACATTCCTGCGGCCGCAATATTCGTATGGGGACGAATGTTGAGCGAAGCTGTATCGGCGATTGTATTCGCATTTCTGCTGCATACGCCTCTCCCCTTGTTCCCCTTGATTCCATCGCGGTCGCAAGCGTTTTTCTAGCTCCTCAGTTTTTCATTTTCTCCTTTTATTTTTTGTTTAATTTTCATCCACAGTTATGATCTCCTTACCCCCTCCTCTATCATTTGATTTACTTATCTATTCTGCTCTCCCGGGTCCAGCCCTTATTGGGGATTAAGTAGGGCGATGTAGGTCCACCTAACTTTTTTTTTTGATCGGCCTTTTCTTTTATATCATGTTTTTTTATTACGCCCCACCAGCCGATTCCCTCCCTGTCCCTCGACACTCCTTGTGATGGACGTCAACTTTCCGCCAAGCTCCTTGTCGGAAATCACCATGAGCTGTAGCACTAGGCGCTCTCGAGCGTTTGAACTTTTTCTTCGGGAGGCAAACAACCTCCTCCGGCAAGATGACGCCAAAAAATCGCTGTCACCTCGCCGCCGTCCTCGCAAGGTTCGCAAGAGTCTTGCTCAGCCACACAGGTACAAACGACCCGCCACTGTTGTGCCAGGCTCCAAAAACCAGGCGCCCGAACCGCCATCCAGCCCCGGCCCCTTCAACTCCACGGGCGCCGTTCCCTCCACAGTCGAGAAAGACGCTGCTGCCATCTTGGCTCGTCCTCCCTCCCAAGTTGGCCATTTTAACACCGAGGCAGATTCCAGCGAGCAAGTCACGGTGGATCAGGAGGGTAACGACCGCATTGGCATTCCAGAGGGGAACCAGGAGGGACAATGCCCCTTGTCAAACAAGAACCCTCCCCCTCCCATCGCAGGGGGGAGCGAAGAAATCACTGCTTCATCAGCTTCGTTGAATGAAGCCACACGAGCGCCCACCAGGCCCCTTTCCCTCTTTGCTGACGTCACGGAGGAAGAACAGCTGACTCCAGGGAACCCAGCTCCCGCTCATACGTGCACAGCAAGGTCAGGCGAGCCATTGCCCATTCTTGAGGGAAAGGAGCCCCTGAATGGCGTGCCCTCCTCCCCACTCTCTCGCGCCAGCCGCGTGCTGGGACAGCTGACGGCTGAAGAGTTCCCCGCCCTCTCCCCCACTGGGGCCCCGAGCGCTGCAGAGCTTTGCGCCCCAAGTGTTCCCATCAACACCGGGCGTCGGTCTCAGGGTGCTGAGAAGCCCGCTGCCAGCGAGCCACGCCCCCGGCCCCCACGGCACACAAGCCCCGGCCCCCGCTGGAGACGGTACTTTACAGACCGGCTGTGAGGAGAGACACTTTCCGAACAGCCACACAGGAAGCCTTCTCCTCCTGTTTGGCTCCTCTGGAGGGCGTCAGTCGCGTCCGCGTAAATTTCGGTCGCAACGTCGTCGCGGTCGACGTCATCGCTGGAACTCCACTCGACCACCTGCTCGCTGTGGCTGACATCTGCGGCATTGCTGTGCGCGCGAAGCAGGCGTCGACGAACACCTGCAGCGGCGTCATCTATAACTTCGACCCCGCGCTAGACGAGGATCCGATCCGCGCCAACATCGCGTCACGGTTGCCTGTCCTTCAGTGCTCTCGCTCTGGTCGCCACGTTATTGTGCGCTGGATGGATGGATGGATGCTATGAGCGTCCCCTTTATAACGGGGCGGTGACATGTCTGCCACCAGGCTCGAAGGATAAAAAAAGAAAAAAAAGAAAAAAAACTTCCTTGTTTCATGTTGTCCTAATGCCTTATCTACATTGATTAAATCTATGTTATTATAACAAAAAATATAAATTCACAGTCACATCTCTCTGCCTCTTAAGGCAGAATAACCTTTTTTCCCCCAATTATTTATTTTTGTACTTTATCTCTACTTTTCTGCCACCAATACTCTAACCGTCTCTTACTTATTTCTATCGCGGGCGTGTTCAGCTTTCCTTTGTTGTCCCTAAAACCCAAAGCTTCATGTAGACTCGTGCCCACACGTATACCTGGGTGTATATCGCCACATTCAATCAGTACATGTTCCATCGTTTCCTTAGTTCCCCCGCAGCATGTACATAGTTCTTCTTCGTTACTGAATCTCGCTTTATAACTACGCGTTCTCAGGCAGCCCGACCTTGCTTCAAACAGTAAAGCGCTTCCCCTTGAATTATCATAAAACCTTTCCCTCCTTATTTCGTTTTTTTCCTTTTCGGTAGTTACTCAGAGCCGGCTTCTTTTCCATCGCTGTCATCCAATAAGTCTTCTCCGCCTCTCTGACCTTCCGCTTAATGCTCCTTGTTGCCATATCGCCCGCACTGCCAGCCGTATATTTACTGGTGAGCCTCCTAGTTCTTTTTCTCCACTGCGTGTCAACGCTTTTTCTATACAAATACCTGAAAACCTTCTCTGCCCATCTACTCTTCTTCATTTTCCTCAGCCTCTCTTCAGGGGGAGCCTTCAGGGGGAGCCACTTCAGGGCTCCCCCTGATGTGGAACTTTTCAAACAGCGCCGGCCCGTGCGTGCTCGCCGTCCACGACCAATCCAGTGTGAGCTCTGCGGACGCTATGGGCACACGAACGTAACGTGCACGTCTGAGCGGCGATGTGTGCGTTGTGGCGGACCGCACTACCTCGGTGAGTGCACCGCGAAGAAGGCGAGGTGCTTCTATTGTGGCGCAGCTCACCCTGCTACCGAGCCCCGCTGCCCTCGTTGGCAGGAGGAGCGGCGCTTGTTGGAAGTGCGCGCCGAATCGTCGCTCCCAATCTCGCGCCGTGAGGCGCTCGCTATCGCGCGTGGACAGAATACAGGAGACCTAGCAACACCCGGCTCTACCACCATGTCCCGTGCCCACCCCCTGGTTTGCGAGAACTTTTCGTACGCGGCGGCCGCTGGTCTTCCGTCTGCAAAGAACTCACAAACCGCCACAGACAAGAGAAACTGTATGATCGCTGTGCTCTCGGCAGCGCTGACAGCCGCTATGGATTTTCTCCCTCTCGGCTGCCCCGTTCGCCCGCTCTGTGCTGCAGCGCTGGCCACCCACCTTGCGTTAACAAATGATGGCGAGTGATCGACACGATTCTAGGCCACGCATACTGCAGTGGAACTGCCGTTCACTGCGTCGCCGACAAGCACAGCTCGCAGCGATCCTTCCCCTGCGCGACTACGACGTCCTTGCTTTGCAGGAGACGCATGTTCGCGTGGAGGATGTTTCGCTGCCTGCCTACATCGGCTACAGCAGTTCCACGCAGTGTGCGCTGGCTGAGTGCAATAATGCGTCGTGCTGTGACACCGCCCACCCGCCCGGGAAGACGCGCGCCGGTTTGTACATTCGTGACACACTCGCTCATGCGCTTGTCCCCACAGAACATTTATGCTGTGCGACGAGTGAGTACGTTGCTGCCACGGTCCGTGTGGACGGCGTGGACACTTCTGTCGCGAGTGTTTATGTGCGCCCAGTCGTCGCGGCCAGCTGCGCGTTTGTGCCGCGCCTTGTCGCCGTGCTCGCGCGTGACCACGTACTGTGTGGAGACTTCAACGCGCACCACGTCAGCTGGGGTTGCCGTACCACGGATGCGCGCGGTAGGGACCTATGCGACGCGATAAGTTCGGTGGGACTCCTCGTACTAAACTCCGGGGAATCCACCTTCATCCGTCGCAGTGCGGCCTCGACAGTGATTGACCTTGCGCTAGTGTCAGAACGCTGCTCCTACGAGTGGAAACGCCACGCTGACACTGCTGGTTCTGATCACTACCCGATCACACTCCTTCCGTGCCACCCCAGCCGTGGTGCTGTTCGTGAATACAGTGTTGTACGGTGGCCACTTTTCCGTGACCTGTGCGCGAGCGTGCAGAGCAGTGATGATGTCTTTTCGCGCATCGCGGACTGTGCTGAGCGTGCGACAACGCGCTGTGTTGTTCCCGCCGGCACGCCCTGCCCTGACATCAAGCTGCTCAACCTCCGCGCAGTGCGCCAACGAGCACAGCGGCGGGCGCTGCGCTCCTCGGTTCCCGGCGCTGTGTGCCGACTCCGACTCGACGCTGTGTGCCGGCGGCACGCGCAGCGGCTACGTGACCGCAGCTGGACGGGCGTCTGTTCCTCTCTGAGTGACCCACGCCGACGTCGCCTAGGCTGGCACATCATGCGCGTCCTCATAAACCCGAAAGTGTCGCGCTACCCAGTGCTCGCCATAGCCGTTGCGCAGGGCATCACTGAAAGGGAGCTTGCTGAACTGCTTGCCGCCTCTTTCGCGCCTCCTTCCCCCTCTAGAGCGGGGAGCGCTGGCGGTGTCACGACAAACGCCGCACCCACGCTCCCTCCCCTGTCTCCCGTGGATCCCATCACCTCAGCTGACATTCGCTCTCTCTGCAAGGAAGACTTCTCCCTCTGCGAACTGGAACGGGTTCTCCTCAAAGCGCAAGCGCAGCGCCCCTGGAGCGGACAAAATCACACATCAGCTGTTGAGAAACCTGGATTTCTCCCAGCGCCCACTCTTGTTGGATGCATTCAACAGAGTTTTCTCCAGTGCTGTCCTCCCGGAAGATTGGCGTTCAGCGACTGTGATCCCTGTCCTCAAACAAGACAAACCGCCGCGTTCGGTGACGTCATAAAGGCCCATCTCCCTCACTTCTGTGGCGGGCAAAACTATGGAGGAGATGGCTCTTTGCCGGCTACAGTGGATCGCGGAGGTGAGCAGTGTGGTTTCCGGCCACATCGCGCGACCATCGACTGCATTGCTGCAGTCGTGAACACCCTCGAGCAAGCCCTTCACGATAGAGAAATGGACATCCTACTCCTCCTTGACATAAAGTCGGCGTTCGACTCGCTCCCCCACTCGTCTATCCTCAGTGCCGTGCACGCGCTAGGTGTTGAGGGCAAACTCTTGAACTACGTTCAGGCCTTCCTCACTGACCGAACGTTTACTGTGCGCGTGGGCGGGGCGACAAGTGCGCCGCGATCTGCCAGCTGTGGCGTCCCACAGGGCAGCGTCCTCAGCCCGTTTTTGTTTAATCTGGTACTCGCGCCGCTCCTCAAGTGCCTACCAGAAACGGCTGTGTTCCCTGTTCGCGCAGTGGTGTACGCTGATGACGTCGCATTGTATGTGCGTGGACCGACCCGAAAGCGCTCGGGGGTGCGCGCTTGCATGCAGGAGGCCCTCCAATGTGTGGCCGCCTTCGTGAGAAACATCGGCCTCACGATCTCGGCGCCGAAAACCGAGGCCCTAGTCGTCCACCCCCGTGCTGAAGCCCGACGACGTCTTCTGTGCCTTCAGCTGGATGGTGCGCCAATAGTTTGGAGTAGCAACGTCCGCTACCTCGGCCTGACGATAGACAATCGCCTCCGATGGTTCCCGGCGGTGCGACGTGTACGCCAGACGACGCGTCGCGTGGAATCGGCTGTGGGCCACCTACTCGCAGGCGGCAACGGCTGCCCCGCTGCCTTCGCCTGCACCATCTACGAGGCGATGGCTCTGTCTGCCATCCACTACGCACTGCCGATCTGCAAACTCCAGGCGCCACAGTGGCGACTGATCGACCAGGACCACCGCCGAGTCATCCGCATGTGTCACGGAATGCCTCGTGGCTCTCGTGTGGCCGAGACCCTCGCGGAGGCTCGTGCGTTCACCGATGTGTTCACCGATGGGTCTGTCCTGCAGGATCGCTCAGCCGCGGCCGCCTGCATAGCCCCTCAGCTCAGCTCGGAACGACAGTGCCGCTTGCGATACTGTACATCCTCAACAGCTGAGCTAGTCGGGCTCCAGCTGGCTGCAGACCTCCTGCGCAATTCGCCTGCCGTCTCTAGCGCAGCAATCTTCTGCGACTCGCAACCTGCCCTGCGCCAGCTCGCGAGGGAGGAACGAGGCCTTCTTGCTCAGCGCGCCGCTCTCACCTGCTGGCCCTCCAGGAACGAGGCTGTGACGTGGTCCTTCAGTGGCTCCGTTCACACGTCGGCATCGCGGGCAACGAGGCTGCAGACGAGCTCGCAAAACGAGTACACTCCGCCGAGACTTCGCATAGAGATTACGCCAGCTTGTTCGACTCGGCACGCAACAACCTTCGCCGGGAGCTGGTGCGCGAGCATCCGGATGCACGGGTCGCCGCCGGACACCCCCCTCCTCCCATCCCAGCCAATGGTTTCACTCGCCGCGAGCGCGCGCTTCTTCTTGCCCTGAGGACCGGTTCAGTGTGGCCCGCGGAACGCAGGCATCGTCTTCGTGGCGCCGCTGCACCGAACTGCACCAATTGCGGCACGATCGAAACCTTGTGCCACCTATTGTTTGACTGCCCTTCTCTCAACACCGCGCGGAAGCGGCTCGTCATGAAGTACCGACTCGTCGGACTGCCGTGTGCGACCCTACAGGACTTACTCCATCCCACCGGCCACGTGCACCGTCGCCGATCAGCCCTTGCGGCCCTACTCGCTTTTCTCGAGGATGCCGGCCTAGTGGAACGAATTTTCTAGCCGCTCACCACGGTGACTTGGACGCCCGTTCTCCTGCCCCCCCCCCCCCTCACTTTTTTTTCTTTTCTTTTTTTTCTCTTTTTTTCCACTCATACCTTTGTTTATTTTCTTCTTTTACCATCTCTTTTCCCTCTCACTGTCCCTTCAATCCCAGTCCCCCGTGAGTGTATCGGTTGAGGTGTCCACACTTGAGAGACAGTTCTTCCTTTTAAGAATCAACCCCCCCCCCCAGACGGTGGCGTTCTTCCTCGTACTCAGAATACTTGATGCCTCATTGTCGGTAGGTCTACACCTTACGAAGGACGGATACGGAAAGGAAAAAAAAAGCTTCTTTCTGTGTCCGTCCTTCGTCAAGTGTCGCGCTACCTATAATGACAGATTACTACCCACTAGCCCGATCGATTTGTCGGTCAGGTTCCTTAGCAGCATTCTCCTCTTTTTGCACGCTCTCTGTATTCGTGTTGCTGCTCGTCAGGCTTTCCGCTTGTTCCTCTGGAGTTATCGCGCTGCACCGCCACGGCGTTTTCGGTCACTCGCAGTGTTCTTCTTCATACCGCAGCATCGCCACCACACTATGCCGAGGCACCGCCACAATCTTTCTCCTTCTCCCCTATGTGTTTTTGTTCCCATAGCCGACAAGCCCTATACGGACGCTAGCCGTGCCCTCTGGGAGCCTCCCCTCGTGCGTTGGCTGCTGGTAAAAAACTTTGCTTCAAAATCCTTCCCGAATACCCTTTGGAGAGATCCAAGCAATGTGTAAGCGTAGAACTTTATTGTAGGTTGGGTCCTCCACCGAAATCTGTTTCCGGATGGCATCAGCATGGTGTCCTTCATCTTCTCTCAAACGTTCATCAGTCCCACAGAAGGCGCATTCCGTGGCCACGGATACGCGAGTACGACTAAAACTCACAGGGTTGCCCATGCATTCGCTTAAGACGACTTCAAAGCGAAAGCCAATTTTTTCTTCTCAGACGATCTATTCATTCTCCCTCGAAACCCGTGCAAACGCTGCCTGCAACGAAACTGGTATTGCACTGCCTCCGTGATTGGCCCACCTTTCATCAAGCGATGATGTCGTGTGATGACGTCATCGGGTGACATCACGTTCTGTAATGCCATTACTCCGTCATGATGATATCACACATTTTGGTCATTTGTGGAGTCATTGCAATGTCACGTGCTGATGTCATCACGTGACGATGATGTTTTGCATCAATCGTGTTGATGCCGCCGACGCATGACGCCGACGATCAGTTTTCGCGTTTCATGAAGCGTCTAAGGCTTTCGCCTAAGTATATTTCGGAACCTATTAGTTTTCCTGATGTGTACAATCCTTCATGTCGGCTTCCATTATGCGTTTAAAAGCCCCCTCTTGTACAAGACGCAATCACATCAATATCGATTTATCGTGACAACTTTCGACCCGTCCGTCCCTTCTTCTGTCCTGTATGACGAACATCGCTATAAAGAAATTGCTGCATAACGCAAAATAAATATTCATGGAGTTGATTGGTTTACACCCCGGCTCCGAAACTCAACACGTGCACTCAGTGAGTGCCTCTTCATAGCGGCATTCGTTGTACCGCTATACTCTGACAACGCTCCTTGTTCAATAATTTTACAGCGAAAGCTGTTATGAGATCATTTCACCGGCCGTTTTTGGCGCCGTAGTTCTCCGCCGCCGCCGCCGGTGTCCGTAACCAGTATCGCTCGAAGTAAGAAAAAAAACTAAATAAGAAAAAAATTCCAGGATGGTACGAGGTTCGAACCTGGTCCCTCTGCGTGGGAGCCCAGTACTCAACCTCTGAGCCATGCCGGTGCTTGAAACTGCTTTGCAAAAAGGTCCTATGCAGGCTTCATGTCGGGAAGGAACCACATTAGCATATGCAGTATAGCGTGGTAGAAGAGTAAAATAAGCACCAAGCGTCGCACAACGCGAATTCTGTAACCAGGCATCACACAATGCGAATTGCGCAACGAGTAGGTTGTTGAATGCTTCCAACCCATTACAAAGGACTCTTCCATAATTCTTCATCGTCATCAGGCACAGCATCAAGAAAGTGCGCATAATGCCTTACATGCGTATAGCAGGTACCAACGCTCTCCGTAGAATGACGAAAAATGGCACAGTGCCTGCTACCCTACTTCTCAAAAATTACAGTGATTTATAGCGTAGTGGGTTCCTCGCAAGTGCACTTCTATTGGTTGCCAAGGAAGCCCATAAGCGCATGATCCACTTCCTCGGGGTCTCAGTAAAATTACACTGATTTATAGCGTAGTGGGTTCCTCGCAAGTGCACTTGTATTGGTTGCCAAGGAAGCCCATAAGCGCATGATCCATTTCCTCGGGGTCTCAGTAAAGTTCTTCGCCCCCCCCCCCGTCTCTCACCCACGTCAACGTATGTTATACAGCATGACGGGAGAGGAAAATAGCGACCGGGCGTCACCCAATGCAAATTACATAACTGGTGGGCCGTTTAAAGATTCCAACCCATTACAAAGGGCTGAGCCACAATTCTTCATCGTCATCAGTCGTCACGTAAACAAAGTGCACATAATGCCTTACAGATGTGTAGCTGGAACCGCGCTTCTGCGCACAATGATGAATAATGGCGTTGTAGGTGCTTCCCAACTTCACCAATATTGTGATTTATAGCGTAGTGGATACCTTGCTAGTGTACTTGTATTAGTAGCCCCATGAGAGTTTACAACGGGCTCTAGAAATGCCGCTCTTCCAGCTTTCGCTGTGACTGTGCTGCGCTTTCCGCGCAGGCCTAGCGTTTTTTTTTCATCACTTGAAGCCCAGGCAGCATAGCACATTGGTCCAATATTGTTTATATGTTGGCAAACGATGGCCTAATGATGGCCCATACAAACCACTATAAAACCAATGTTGGTAAGCCAGCCTACAAGGATGCCAATAATGGTCCATCTTTGCCAGCCAACATACAATATTGGTCGTGCTATTCTTTGAGGTTGGCAACAACGGCCCATGGCTCCCGATGTAAATACGATATTGGCACAACCAGGCCGTATGGATGGCAATATTGGGCCAGCTTATCCGTTTGTAAAACAATATTGGTTAAGTAATGGCAGTACAATGGATATATTTTCCAGTCAATCTGACTGGTTAAACAATATTGGACGGCCAATGCTACGCGCCGGACAAAATTGTCCAGACTTACACGTTGTCGCTCCAATGTCTTGAACACTGGCAAGCATATGCATGATTAATCGGCAAGAATGTTTTTTCCCCTTTTACCATCACTGAGGGAAGGTTAGCCCGAATCGAGCCACCACCTGCATGCACGCTATTATGAAAATCACTTTGTCCGGCATCCAGCGCACCTTAAAGAAGATTTCTGGTTACCTATCACCACAGGCGTGCGCAGGGTTCCCCATGAGGGGGGGGGGGGGGGCAAAGGTTCGTCGCAGCGTCCCCCACCCTACTAAGAGGTTCGTCCGAATTAACCGGGTTGCGGACAGGTATGGCCGAATTAACGAGAGTGTGATGCCGTTAAACAATAAACATGCTTGCAGGGACCAGAGAACGCGTCCTAATT
This sequence comes from Rhipicephalus sanguineus, assembly GCF_013339695.2. NCBI lineage: Eukaryota > Metazoa > Arthropoda > Arachnida > Ixodida > Ixodidae > Rhipicephalus > Rhipicephalus sanguineus. Next base: position 10,263 of record NW_023614971.1, read on the forward strand.
ATCCTACCTTCCGAATTAATAAGTGTGGAATTAACGAGCTTTTACTGTATAAAGATGGCAAAAACAGTCCATCGTTGTCAGCCAACAAACAAAACTGCGAATTCCAATCTATAAGAAAGGGAACAATGGCACACACAGGGTCTTGATTTTTAGGTTGATATTTAGTGTGGCACAAAATATATGCAAAATAGTTGGACAAAATTCGTTTTACAGATGTTGAGCAATGTAAAATAAGTACCAAGTTCTCAACTGAGTTTTGCGCGCTGTTGGAAATACATCTATGAGAAAGGAAACACAAAACAAAATCTCACTTTGCAATGCTTGTTGAAAGTTAACGTTAATTGTGTGATACAGCCAGCGTATACATCGCAACTGTATAAAAACAACCAAAAAACCCTACTTTTACATTGATTGAAGCTGTACAAAGCGTTGACGAGTTAATGGAGTAGAATAGAAGTCATCTGCTTCGCAATGGGCCTCTGCGCTGGTGCGCCTTCTGCGCACCGCACACGCACCGAAATTATTCTCACGGCTTTATTAGCGGCAAACAATCAAAACATTTCATGTGACTTCAACCACGCTGTGTATTTTCGTGTTTGCTACACGGCTGGTTGAATTACAGGATTATAACTTCTTTGTGTGCGCGCTACAGCGACGTGCTGTCCAAGACTACGGTATCGCCCGCGGAATCTTTAAATGATCGATGAGTTATGTTTGCACTTTCAACGCTTCACCACGGCCGCTGGATAAAAAGCGCACGGTACGGCCTGCCGCGTCGGGCGCCTTTCTATGGGAGAGCGCGTGTTGGCCCTAGTTGCAGTTGCGGCCGCTGCGGCGCGACGGGGCGGGGAAGGGGAAACGGGTGCCGGCGGCTCCGTTGGGGCAGCAGCCGCAGCAAATTAGTTGGTGATGGTCGCAACAGCGATCTCACTCAGCTGTTCCAAGCGGTTTTTTCCATCTCATCTATGGCAGTCACGACATATCATGCGTTCAGTTGAGTCCGTTCGCGTAATCTGGTTAAATAGCCACTTAAATTTCCGTGTACGTGCCGAGCTCCTGGCACGTTTTTTTTTCCAGGACTAACTTTTTGCTTTGTGTCTGAAAGAATATTCCACAATGCGCGTAGCAACATTATATGGCGCTGAATGTGTGAAAAAGTGGTTGTTATATTTATGTGCGTGTAATGAATGCGTCGTTTGTTATTTTAACATATTGATTTCCGTGACATTTCTTCAGCACCTTTCTGAAAATGCTTGACAGGTATTTATTTGAAACATCTGGCAATACACGTTCATGTTCTTTATACACAGGAAGTGCATGTAAAAACATACGTTGAATCTTTTTCATGATGTCTGATACATGATACTGTGCCGAAAAGTAATTCAGCTTCGGATGCTTGATACTAGCGGATTCTACAAATATAGTGACGCACTCCTCGTAACTTTGTTGAAAAGGCTGCGGAATTATATATTCATTAGAAGTGACGACCACATGACGGAGACTGCCAGAAGACAATCACGTTCGTGTGCAACAAAGATTCGCCAGTGCCTGTACAGCGGCTAACGTCAAAGGACCAAAACGAAAGGTTTTATGGTCTGCACAGACTGGAAGTAGACATGGGAAGCCAAAATTTGGGCTTACAAGCTGGAGGCATAACAAAACAATAATAAAAATAAGAAGAAAACATAGACGAGTATAAGGAAAGCGTTTACCTCCGCCCCCCCCCTTTTTTTTTGTTGTTTACCGTATAGCTGTCAAAAGCGACCCACCTTAACTTTGTCCCTGTGAGTCGCTCGCAATGTGTGTGCTGGCTGCCACGTATATTTGTTTGAAATGAAATCTTGTCGTCGCCCACCAGCCGCTTTTATGCACTTTTTTGTCTCCGCATGTTTTGCTGAGGTAAGTTTGAGTCTGTGGCCCGTACCGCTAATGACCACAGACAACCCAACTCTCTGAATAAAAGGAGTACACGTGCTTTTCACGGCAACCAACATCAGTACCACATGGCATTGCGGGGCAACGCACGCCACCGCAACGCGACAGCGTTCGGAAACAACCGGAACCGATGACAAAGGTGCCGCGGGCTGAAAGGTGGGAACTAAAAAAACCGAGAGATAAGAGAAAACGGGAAGGTGGTGTCACGGCCGCTGGATTTCAACGACGTTTGCAAAGCCGCCGTTTGCAGCTGGCAGGGATGAGCCCTGAATTCATAATCAATAAAATAACTTCTCACATTTTGTCCAGATTTTATGTTCACTGTTGAATTCGTTACACGGCGTAACGGGAAGAAACAGAACTACTGAAAACAGAACTACTGAACACGCAGTTGTGTTCGTGTGTTTTTCAGTCTTTTCATCACTCTTTCCGTCTGTACCGTTTTCATATTATTTAATCCGTATTAGCTCGCCCAATTGTCAGTATTGAAGATGTAGTGTCACTGAAATTTCAAAGTGACTCGAATCTCCTTCTATGAGATGGTCGCACATATGATAAGCATTATTTCACGGCACTTACATGCGATACCGTACCGTATGTGTGCTATAAACATGTTTGGAGGAAGGAAGAAGTTTATCTTATTTCGTGTCAAATAAACAGTGGCCGCTGCAGTTTCTGAGATCACTTTTTTGAAATGAAATGATTAAATCTGAATCAACATACTCAGAGCCAAATAAAGAATTTCGATGCATCAGGAAAGGTGCAGTGCCTCCAGGTTGGTTAGTTGTGGTCTTCTAGGATACCAGAAAAATATGCCCACGCGATTACTTCCGCAAAAAGCGATCGGTGCGCGAAGTTGCTTCTTTGGCAAGGCAAGAACAAAAATTCCCAAGCGCTGCAAGAATGAACAAAAAATATCGGTAATTAACTGATGTGTACACGCTAGATAAATTTTAGAAGAGGATTTCGGTCGTCACATGAAAACGCACGCGCCCAAGCATAACTGCCGCAAGCGCGCCGCGCATGTGATCCCGCGGGCGTCCGCGAAACCCGTCCCCGCCCAGTGGCGCCGTGGCGGTGCTCCGGGAAACTAGGCCCGTCACGCCGGTTTCGGGGCACGCGGCAGGCCGTACCCGTGCGCTTTTTATCCAGCGGCCGTGGCTTCACACATCCAGACGTGTTCACTTTGAATAAATGTTCTCGGTGATCGGTAGGCCAGAGGAGCAGCGCGGCGCCATGTTTTGCTCCGGAATTTCACGTCCTCTCCTCGCGGCAGTGGGGCAGCGCGGTGGTCGCTGGTCATAAAACACTTGTCACTTGACGGCTGCTCCGCCCACGACGGTTCGCTTTCAATGCCTGTGAAAACGAGGGGGGGGGGGTTGAGGGAGATGGCGGGAGACGACGGCACCTCGGAAGATGCGTACGCGTTTCGGCCCCTTCTGGCCGGCGGCTATTCTTCCTCAGTGAGTGGCGGTTAGTTTCCCTCGTTCGGGCTCCCAGCATCGGCGGGCGCGCGCCCCTCAGTATTCAGTCGAGCGCATCGGGAAAAAACGGAGTCGGATACCGAGACAGGATGCCACGATTCTACGGATACCGAGATTCGACGGCGATGCCACAGTGAGAAGGCAGCTGCCCTGTTCTTCATCGGACCTGACTGTTTTGACTTTTGAAGAGAGATCCGCAGATGAGCGCCGATGTGTTGTGACAACTCGCAAACTTTCCGTCGGATTTTTGTGTTCGTATCGCGTTCAGTAAGTCGTTTTTCTCCTTCGTCGCATGTTACTTTCCGTGTTGTTCGTAAGTGAAATGTGTGCTGCGTTTATTATTGTCTACATTACCGCGTAAGTTTTTTTTTTAAGTTTGCTAGTTTGTGAATACCGATGTGGGGGGCTTTATTGTGCGCTTCGAAGTAGGTTGGTTAAGTTCTCGCCCTCAGCGATGTTGTCAGCATTTGCGTGTGCTATTTTGTTCTTTTCTCGCGTTGTAGTGCGTCAGCTTAACACCCTTTTTTCATTTGCCCTTCGCCGCTGGATTCGCGCAAAGAAATGATGAATTTTACCACACAAATTTTTATTAGTTGTGAAGTTGTCGCAGACTTTCAAGCTCTTGCCGCAGCCACCTTTTAATTAATAAATAGGCGATCAACTTTCTGGTAGTTCAAGGTGGTTATGGATCTCCGCTGTATCGAATGTCTGTTCACGTGTACATGTTCATTTATTTCATTTTGTATCACGCTTCGCTTTTCACTGACTTCCTTTAGAACCTTCGGTGAACTGACAAATCAAATAAGCGCTAACACCTAGGGAGGCTGTGTGTGTTTGTGAGTGGTCCCGTTTCCCCGATTTCTAATATAAGGACGTTATTGAAGGTAATTAGTGTAGGTTCTGTGCAGCTGTTATCTGCCAGCAAGCGGTCAGCAGAACAAAGCGCGAAATGCGAAATTATTTTCAAAACTTGCAGTATCTTTGCCATATGTATACATGCAGAATAAACTTGTGTGTACTCTCAGCTTTTGTACGCTGATTATCCCTGCTGCTTGCCTAAAAGCAAAAGCGTGGGCAACATGCATTTATTTACGTGCACAAAAATCTACCTCACGTTAAACTACACATTCAGTGGAAAATGTTTTCATTTCCAGCGTTAAACGCTGGAAATGAAAGAACGATGGTGCAGCCAACGATAAAGTCTGGCAAAAAATATTGGAGCTGCAAATATTTATACAATGTTGGCGATACGTACGACGAACAATGTTGGCTACAGCCATCCTTGTCATTATTGGTGATATGTTGGACGGACAATGTTGGCTACAGCCATCCTTGCCATTATTGGAAAATTATTGGTATCCAATATTGGACCAATGTACATTTAGGTGTAGCAAACCCCCAAAAGCCAACGCAGGACCAATATTTCTGCCAATGTTTACCAACATTGTTCCGAGATTGGTCCAATGCCGGCGTGCTGCCTGGGAGATCTCTATCACTCCCTGAATTTTGCCTTGTTTGCCTTTACGTCGCATGTGGTTTATTGAATGACTAATCATAAGCAACAATTATATTTAGTATTTAGGAAACCAAATATGATTTAGAAAAGCGTTACGCGGTTTGTTTCTTCGTGTATGTTCCACCTTCCACGCAAATACAGTTTGTACTCTACTTATTCGTTTGGAGGGAATAACGGGTTGACTGTACACGTGCTTGGGCTATTTTAAGTTTTCTGGATGCGCCCGCCAAAAATGTCGATTAATCGATTAATCGACGAAAAAAAAACACACATTCATGGCGACTCATGGGTTAATAATTGAGTTGGTCAACGACTAATTGTTAATCAATCCAAACGACTAATCGAGCATCTCAAAGCTTTGGTTTTTAGGTTGGGTAGACCACGTAATAAAAAAGCGAAGCAAATCCGAAATAGTTATTACAGGATTTACGGGTTAATAACTATTCCGAAGGTTGATGATCGCAGTTATTTGATCAGTGCTTTAAGCGCACCGAATGTCTTGCTCCACTTCTTCTCCATCTTGAGCCTGTAATGCAGTTATTTTGCTTAATCTCCTGGCCCCTACAGTTTTATGCAATGAGCTCTTGCGCAGTTATCTCCCAGTCACCGCACCTGTTTCCATGTTTCTTCGGCCGTACCTTGTTCACTTTATATTGGTAACAGCTCTTCAATGGACCCGTTAAGTTGAAGAGCTAGAGTGCGCTTAACGGTTAAAAAGCGACTTCCGGTGCGGGATCAGTGAGCGCGCTCTACGCGCTGCAACTCTTAGACGGTGCACGAGAGCTCTAGCCTGCTATGGCTTCCAAAAAATGACGCCTTTCCGACTATTTCTCACTGATGAACTCCGTTCTCCTTTCCTACTAGTTCCTACCGCCGCTTAGCCAGGCGTGTTCTCAGACAAAATCGCCAAATTCGCGCGTTGGCGCGTTTTGAGCTTGCGCGCACCGAAAACGACAGCCCGATCATTAGATGCCGCACAAGGAGGTACTTAACCTATTCCCGAATTGTCGCAATGCGGCAGCTTCCCGTTGACGTGCGTCAACAAGTTGTCATGGCATTTTCCCATAGGGTACCTATGAGAGGAGCAAAAACATACAGCTTGTATAGCGTATACGTAAGTCGCTGCTGCTGCCTCTGTCGCCGCGCATTGAGTTCTACGAGGTCACTATCGTTTAGCAAGAACTCCAGGCGTTTGTTTACAAGTGACGCTGCTTCAAATTGTACGCAAAGTGCGATAGCGGATGCGGAAACAGCATAACGTTATTGCCATCTGACTCGTTCGTGCCCCCGCACTCGGGTGTGCTCCTTTGGAGCTCGGTGTGCGCTAACTTCACGCGCCCAATGTTGCCCTTACAATCTTTTTGATGAACTCTCAGCATAATTGGCAGAAGGAGCAAACGAAACAAAAAAAAACGAATATATGCGGCTAGAAGGAAATACGTGCCAAAAGTGCTGAGGTAATCGGCGCTCTGATGAAAAAATGCCTTATAGTTAGCCATTAACCCGTCAGTGGCGCCGAATAGGCCAACGAATGAGAACGGTTCTCCCAAACCTAGAAATCTACGCCCATGCAATTACGCCGTAAAATCTGGGAGCTGGAATGGCTGCTCGGTACGGGAGCGGCAGTGCCGCATTGACCGCAGAAGAGAAGCTCTTGATGTCAGGAGAGACGTTGACGAGCGCAATGTTTTACGCGACTCAGGACCATTGTACGACATTGCAACGAGCCTATTTTGGTACTTACGCAATGCATGAAACTTGCACACTGCTGTAGTTGAAATATCTGACATTGGCCGAAAGAGAGTTGCTTCATATTTAAGCGAACGTTCTGGAAATGGGACTCATCTGCGGCAAGTCAACTGCATTTCTTGGTGCTACCGTTAAATTGTTGACCCTGCTGCATTATAGCTAAACTGCAACAATCGTGTACATACGCCAACGTGACAGTGGTTGTAATGTGCGCGAATGGGGTGTTCCTATTATGAAGGCTAGGATATTCGTCAAAGGTCGTGGTGAAGACGGTCGCCTGAAGTTTCAATTCTCCGTGTTTATGTGACCCTCTATCTTTTTGGGAGTGCTTTCGAGATGACATATGCGGGTTGCTTTTTTACAGGTATGTAATTACCCACCTCGGCGCGCGCTAAAGCAAGAGAGCAAGGGAGCTACCGGACGCCGTTGCCTTGGTTGTCTGTGCTGGCATTTTAGCGGGCTGTAATGCAATGCCTACTTAGTGATATCGGCGCATTATTTTAATATATCACACAGCAGTTCCAGTCTCACAATAATATATATATATATATATATATATATATATATATATATATATATATATATATATATATATGCTGAACCGTTTCTGCTTTTTCGCAGTTTTTGGCCTGCCTCGCCGCTCCTGTCACCTACCCGTCCGAATTTCTTCGCTCGGAAAGCAATGACATGAACCACCCTTCTTCGACTGAGTTTTGGCACGTGCAGAGCTCGGGTCTTGGTGGCGTGGACGGCCCTATCTACCTCGCCAGACATCGTTCTGGCCTGTTCATCGCCTCGAAAGCTGGTGTTCTACGTGCCCCATCCTAGAATGACAACATCCTGGTTCCTGCAATCGTCGACCAGCCTGGCTCGGTTACATCATTGGCAAGGCATAAAAAGACATCGTCGACGGCTAGCTTCTTCAGTGGGCGAGTTCACAGCAGCGCTAGCGGAATGCTGAACAGTTTTCTGCTTTTTACGCAGGTATGTTACTTTGAGAATACCAAGTGCTTTCGTTCAGATAATCGCTTCCTGCTGCTGTGGTCTCGCCGACACAGTTTGACATGTACGTACTTCTGATATGCTTTTCATATGCTCTCACCCTATAGTCTGCGTTAGCAGGCTTCACTGGTGCGGTGATGTAGAATTGAATGCGGGGCTTCCTTAGTTAAGCAAGGCTAACAGTCGTTTACGTAGCTCGTCCTTTGCCGATGAGACGGGTGATTTTGATGCTGCGGATGAAGATTTGTCTTCAGTGACTCAAATGCTTGCCGAATTAATTAAGGTACATCGCAGTATATAGCTCATATGAAGACGTTTCATGAAGTTGTCAATTCTAGGTTTGATGCTTTAGAGACTCGTGTCCCCGCATTAGAATCGCTTCCCGTCACGCCTTCTACAGCTGCCGGTAATAATATGAAGAGCCATATGCAGCAGCTACAAATCAAAATCAACCAACTCTAAGGCATATTGATGATCTAGAAAAATGATATCGCCGTAATAACTTGCTGCTCCATGGCCTCACTGAGACACAGGATTAATCATCTGACCTTCTTCCGTCTAACCTTACTGAGTGGTTCAAAGGAAATCTGCAAGTTGATTACCCGAATATCGAAAGGTGTCACAGGCTTGGACGTAGGCAGGCCGATCAACCGCGTTCCGTTATCATAAAGCTACTCGACTATCGCGAAAAACAACTGTTCTTAAAAAACGGCTTCGAACTCAAAGGGTCTAATTTTTGCATTTCCGAAGACCATTCATAGCGCGTACGAACTATCAGAAAAAACATGTGGGACGCTTCAAAACCCTTTCGGCTCCATTGCATGCTTGAGTTTTGATCATGTGTTCATAGATGAAGTTAGAGGCAACATGAGCGATGACACTAACACCCTATTAGGATTCATTCTTTCCCAGCAAAAGCTTCTTCTAATATCACGTTTATTGCTCCTTGACGCCTCGGGAACGATCCTAACGAGTCCCTGCGCATCTTAGATGTTAATGCCTGAAGCCTAGTCAACATGTTAATATATTTTCTTTCGTTTATCACGGCCCACTTACCGCACATAGCTGGCATAGCGGAAACTTGGTTAAATGAACATATATACGACAGCGAAATAACCCCTCTAGGTTTAACAGTCTTCAGAGATGACAGAAGTCATGGCAGGGGAGGGGGTGTTGCACTATGTTTACGGTCTGATCTTAAATTTTCAGTTATCCGCAGTCCACCTGATACCGAATCTGTTTAGTGCAAGGTATTTTAAATGCGAAGCATTTCTTAGCGAACTTCTGCGACTTTGACCGTATCTATCTATCTATCTATCTATATATCTATCTATCTATCTATCTATCTATCTATCTATCTATCTATCTATCTATCTATCTATCTATCTATCTATCTATCTATCTATCTATCTATCTATCTATCTATCTATCTACCCGCCTACGACTTTGTGCTCTCCTGGTCGCTTGGTTAATCGAATGTACACCAAAATCGGTATGGCGTAACATGACTGTATGACGAACATAAATGACAAGTCATAACATGAAAATACTGACACGCATGTCATGTAGAGCATGATTTACATGCCACGCTCATGGTGCGCTGGCGGCCGTTTCGCTAGCTTGATATACACCGAAATTGGTATCTTGCGACGTGATTGTGTGACGAACATAAATAACACGAGTTAACATGAAAATCATGACACGCATGTCATGTACAGCATGACTTACGTGCCACGCTCATGGTGCGCTGGCGGCCGTTTCGCTGGCTTGATATACACCGAAATTGGTATCTTGCGACGTGACTTTGTGACGAACATAAATAACACGAGTTGACATGAAAATTATGACACGCATGTCATGTACAGCATGACTTACGTGCCACGCTCGTGGGGCGCTGGCGGCCGTGTCGCTAGCTTGATATTCATCAAAATTGGTATCTTGTGACGCGACTGTGTGACGAACATAAAAAACACGAGTTAACATGGAAATCATGACACGCATGTCATGTACAGCATGACTTACGTGAAAAGCTCATGGTGCGCTGGCGGCCGTTTCGCTGGCTTGATATACACCGAAATTGGTATCTTGCGACGTGACTTTGTGACGAACATAAATAACACGAGTTGACATGAAAATTATGACACGCATGTCATGTACAGCATGACTTACGTGCCACGCTCGTGGGGCGCTGGCGGCCGTGTCGCTAGCTTGATATTCATCAAAATTGGTATCTTGCGACGCGACTGTGTGACGAACATAAAAAACACGAGTTAACATGGAAATCATGACACGCATGTCATGTACAGCATGACTTACGTGCCACGCTCATGGTGCGCTGGCGGCCGTTTCGCTGGCTTGATATACACCGAAATTGGTATCTTGCGACGTGACTTTGTGACGAACATAAATAACACGAGTTGACATGAAAATTATGACACGCATGTCATGTACAGCATGAGTTACGTGCCACGCTCGTGGGGCGCTGGCGGCCGTGTCGCTAGCTTGATATTCATCAAAATTGGTATCTTGCGACGCGACTGTGTGACGAACATAAAAAACACGAGTTAACATGGAAATCATGACACGCATGTCATGTACAGCATGACTTACGTGAAAAGCTCATGGTGCGCTGGCGGCCGTTTCGCTAGCTTGATATACACCGAAATTGGTATCTTGCGACGTGATTGTGTGACGAACATAAATAACACGAGTTAACATGAAAGTCATGACACACGTCATGTACAGCATGACTTACGTGCCACGCTCATGGTGCGCTGGCGGCCGTTTCGCTAGCTTGATCTACCCCGAAGTTGGTATTGCGCGACGTTACTGTGTGACGAACATAAATAATAGGAGTTAACATGAAAACCATGACACGCATTTTCCTCAATGACATACAAGACGATGTATGCAGCTCTTTGCTGGCTGCTTCGCATTACATCGATTCCCACAATGCGTGGGATCTACCGGCTTTTTTGAAGCATTCCTATAGTCTATGGCGTAATCTACGACTCGCCATCATCCAACGTAGATCGGCTGCTCGTTTTAACCACTTTAATGCACGAGGGCTTCTTATCTACTTCCAGCTTCATCTGCCTGGGTGATTTCAACCCTCCAGGTATTTTGTGGTCATCTCTATCGCTCACAGGCTATGACGTAGAGATTTGCAAAATTTTGTTAGGTTTTCGTTCCATTTTTGTTTAAAACGAATTGTTGAAACTGACCACGAGGGCATGCAGTTTTAGATCTAGTTTTTTTTTGTCGTCCGTTCCTCTTACACAATGGTTATGAATGCGAAGTTGCTGATGGTATTTCAAACGACAAGGCTGTTCTAGTATCCATTTCTGTTCCTGCGCGCACCAACCATTTGTCCATTCTACATTCCCCGATTTTTCACGAGCCGAATAAGCGTCTGTTCTTGATCTTTTATCCGATTCTTTTGATGATTTCGAATGCCTCAGGGAATGTAATTAGGTTAATTACTTGCTGGCTTCATTTGAAGAGACTGTCGTAACTTGCCTTGAGCGCTTCATCCCGATAAAAACGAAAAAGAAAAAAACCGACCTTCTCTGGATATCACGTGACATACTTCCCCTGCCGCGTCGCGTTGCTAGACTGAGGCATTTAAAAGAAAAGGGTGACCCCCTCAAAATACAAGAATTTAACCTCACCAAAGAAGAAATTCCGATTAAAATTAATTCTTAACAAGACTTCTATTTCAAGGTTGCGCTGCAAGATTTAATGAAAAGCAACTCCAAAAATGTAGGGTTTCTGTTTCGCCCACCTCAGCTGCCACAAATATATTTGTTATAAACAACGTCCCCTGTAGTGACCCCTTAACCATTGCGAACGCGATCAACGAATATTTCCATGTGTGATTCACAACTGTCGACTTAGATCCCTAGCATTCAACGCGGTTCAAATAATTCAGTCAGAGGCATTGCCTTGTCTCTCGACGGTGTTACGAATCTAATTTTGTACTTGTTTTTATTGTGCATAAAGGATTTGCCCAATTATGTGTTTGCGAAAATACGCCTTTGCTCTGATGACTGCGCAATATATAGTGTAAGTAATTTGAATGTTGACCACATTTTACTTAATGGTTTTTTGCACAATATTGCAGATGGTGCGACACATGGCAAATGAACATAAGCTCTTTCCTTCTGTAAACGCACCTCCGTTTCTTTTTTTGATTACTCTTTCAATGGTAATCATAATTTTTGATTAATTTTTGATTACTCTTTCTGAAACGTGTGTCCGATTATAAGTATGTAGGTCTCATCATCACACCGAATATGTCTTGGTCTAAACATATCGAATCCACTTGCAATAAAGCTTTGAAGCTGGGTTACCTAAATCGTACATTGAAAGATGCTCCACGCGAAAAAATACTGCCAACGTATAAATCGCTCATCCGTCCCATCCTCGAATATGCCTGCCCCGTATGGAACCCTCATAAAAAATGAGACATCAGCACACTTGAACCCGTTCAAAAGAAAACCTTCCGTTTGTCCCGTTACCACTGGAATTTCTCACCCTTCTCTGACCTTGCTACGTTAGGCCTACAAACCTTGTTCGAGCGACGCGATCTTGAATGCCTAAAGTTGCTGCATATTCTTGTTAATACCCCACGCCACACATTAACTGACGAATGTATGTCTCCTGATAAACTGAAACCCACCAGAAATAGCGACAACCTCAACCTGATACCGTTCCATCCATGTACTAACCTATTTAAATTCATCTTCTTTCCGTACACTGCAGAAAAATGGTATGTATTACCTGGGTCAACTAGATCATTGTCTTTAGAAGATTTCTTGCCTGAATGTATTGACTCGCGATTTGTTAATTAAGAGTTGTATTTTTGTTTGTTTGTTTTCTTGCATTGCGTGTCTGTTTGTGTGCTGATGTAGAGAAAACTCACATCTGGGATAGCCCAAATAGAGCTGCAGTATGTAAAAATAAATTAAATAAATAATTAGAGTTATCAGTAAGGTAATTTTGCGAAATTGTGATATTGCAACGACCAATGGACCTTAAGGTCACAGACAACAAGACGGTGAACAAAAAATATGTGGCGAGCCTATTTTTTTACTTAAGTCTAGGGAACTCCCACGTCGGCGCTTCACGTGCCCTGATAGTTAACGTTGTGTTTCGCGCACTGCCGTAGCTGATCTGAGAGGCCACTAGAAAGGACCACGTGGTTGAGTTCTGCTTTCCCAGGCACCGCAACCATCCATATGCACATCATCTTTCAGTGTACTCAGTGAATGAAATTTCACGGGTTATACTGAAGCTAATCGACCCACTTCTTAGGTAACGTTATCGCCCGATCTCGTATGTATCCAGTATTATTCTTCACTTTAAGCAGAACCAAACATTTGTATTTTTTTACCGGAGCTTTTATGCGCTGAGATTTTCAGGCGGCTCGGCGGCGTAATCCGCGAAATACCCAGCGCTGGTGTGTGTACAAAAATATGAGATAAAAAGTATATGTTGTAGGCGCCTTGGCTCAAAATTAGCTGGTTCTCGTTCCTGGTAGAAGGAGCACTGAATAATGGCCGTAGAACGTTTGGGCCGCGAAACCGGAAGGCCTATGGTCATCTTCTTTTATAGGACGTACTCGCTTTTCTTTAGGTGCTCCGGCTCCATTTGCGCGATGCTTAGCTGAAACCAAGGAGGTTAACGTCCTTGGGTCAAACACGCCACTTGCGGCAATCGTTGCTGTGAAGTTATAAATGTAAAAATTATAAGAATGCCTGGCTTTCACATTATTGCGTTGTACAAGTGTAACACCAACCGAATTTTAAGCGACGGATGTCATAACTCGGAGACTTCGGTGGTGGCATAGTACGCAAAAAACCCCACACCGGCGAGCGTACAGAAATGCGGACCTCGAAAGCATATAGTTAATTATTAATACAGAACAAAGAAATCTGGCGCTAGTGTCTATGAAAGCCGCAACGAATAGCGCTTCAGCCAGCATGGGAATGATGGGTGGTACATGGATTTACCTAAGCTTCGTCCTTGCAGCTCTATTTTCTTTTAACAGTGGGGCTGTTTAATCTTGGGAAACCCTCGATTCGCCTGGGTATGTGTTATGATCACGAACGGCCGCTGCCTAATATGCCATCTCGCGTCGCCTAGCAACAGGCATAGCTGCGCCTAACGCGTGCAATGCAGTACGGCTAGCGCGCTGTCTTCGTCCTCTTCACCTTCTGCTTCGCTCTCCGAACACGTGCGCAGGGCGCGCGTGTTCGGGGAGCGAAGCAGAAGGTGAAGCTGCTCCGATTGGTCAGGCGTGGGATGCAATAACACGGATGGGCGAACGAAGGTATACTGAAAGAGAGGGAAAGGAAGGGAAGAGAGAGAAAAAGACACACATTCAGAGAAAGAAATAGAGGACGAGAGAACGAGATAGAAACAGACACAAAAAAGGGATAGAAAGAGAAAGGAAGAGATAAAGAGCGAAAGAACAAATAAAAAAGCCGGCAGATCCCACGCTTTGTGGGAATCGATGTAATGCGAAGCAGCCAGCAAAGAGCTGCATACATCGTTTTGTATGTCATTGAGCAAAATGCATGTCATGGTTTTCATATTAACTCCTCTATCATTTATGTTTGTCACACAGTAACGTCACGCAATACCAACTTCGGGGTAGATCAAGCTAGCGAAACGGCCGCCAGCGCCCCATGAGCGTGGCACGTAAGTCATGCTGTACATGACATGTGTGTCATGACTTTCGTGTTAACTCGTGTTATGTATGTTCGTCACACAGTCACGTTGGAAGATATCAATTTTGGTGTATATCAGGTTAGCGAAAACGGCCGCCAACGCACCATGAGCGTGGCACGTTAGTCATGCTGTACATGACATGCGTGTCATGATTTCATATCAACTCGTTGTTTTTATGTTCGTCGCACAGTCACGTAGCGCAATACCAATTTCAGGATAGAGCAAGCTAGCGAAACGGCCGCCAACGCCCCATGAGCGTGGCACGTACGTCATGCTGTACATGACATGCGTGTCATGATTTTCATGTTAACTCGTGTTTTTATGTTCGTCACACAGTCACGTCGCGCAATACCAATTTCGGGGTAGATCAAGGTAGCGAAACGGCCGCCAGCGCCCCATGAGCGTGGCGCATGTCATGCTGTACATGACATGCATGTCATGATTTTCATGTTAACTCGTGTTTTAATGTTCGTCACACAGTCACGTCGCGCAATACCAATTTCGGGGTAGATCAAGGTAGCGGAACGGCCGCCAGCGCACGATGAGCGTGGCACGTAAGTCATGCTGTAGATGACATACGTGTCATGATTTTCATGTTAACTCGTGCGTTGTTTATGTTCGTCAGACAGTCACGTCACGCAATACCAATTTCGGGATAGATCAATCTAGCGAAACGGCCGCCAGCGCACCATAGGCGTGTCAGGTAAATCATGCTGTATATGACATGCGTGTCATGATTTTCATGTTATGACTTGTCATTTATGTTCGTCAGACAGTCATGTTACGCCATACCAATTTTGGTGCACATTCGATTAACCAAGCGGCCAGGGGAGCACAAAGTCGTAGGCGGCTAGATAGATAGATAGATAGATAGATAGATAGATAGATAGATAGATAGATAGATAGATAGATAGATAGATAGATAGATACGCTCAAAGTCGCAGAAGTCCGCTAAGAAATGCTTCGCATTTAAAAGAGAGAAAGAAATAGAGATAGATAGATAAAGATGTATAAAATTGGAAGCGAAAATATACAGAAACAAAAAGAAAAGAAGAAAGAGAGAAAGGAATACAAACATGCCAAAAAAGAGATATAAAGCAAAGAGAAAGAGAGAGAAACAGAGCAAGAAAGGATTTAGGCAGTTTCGGACTAATGGTGCCAAGCGTGAATAAAGCGCGGAGCAGGGCTGCCTTGTTTGTATTTATTTTCCTCTTTCTTTCTTTCTGCCTTTCTTTCTCATTTTCTCTTTCTCTCGGTATTTTCTATCTCTCATTCGTGTGAGTTTCTCTTTATCTATTTCATTCTCGCTCTTTCTCGATTACTTTTCGTTCATTTCCTTTTCTGCATATCTCTCTATTTCTGGTTTCCACTTTCTGTCCGTCTTTTTCTTTTTCTCTTTCTGTCATTCTCTGTCTCTCGTTCTTTGTCTGTCTCTCTTGATCTCTCTTTTCTTGTGAGTTTCTTTCTATCGCTCTTTCTTTTTAACACGAAAGAGTGTTATGCCGGGGTTCACCAAGACTTCAGTGACATCATTTCCGTCACGGAAATGATGTCAAAAAATATACACAATCAGATGGCAAATAAAAAAAGTTCCGTCAACGGGCATCGAACCCACGTCCACTCGGTCCGCAGCAACAGATGCCGGGCAGGCTACCAACTGCGCCATCGTCACTTTTTTTTTCTTTATTGGCCATCGTCACAGACTGTAGAGGCTTCGCAATCGCGACTTTTATATCTACCACTCTCCCGTTCGGTGGGGTGGTGTCGCCCTCTGGGAGCGGTGAAGTAAAGTATTTCGTCATTACTGTTGCCTCCGCGATTAGCACCTACAACGCGTTACACGTCCGTCCAGTTCGGAGCGTTTATAATAGAAGTTCAATTTTGTGAATGCCTTAACACACCGCGAGGAGGCGATCTTATCCTTACCCCCGTATTCAGAAACGCTCCTTCACTTGAACTTGACTTGCCTCCGCCTTCAACGCGTTTCGAACGCGCTGCCTTTAGGCTGTGCCAAGGCAGCACGAACGCGCTTCGAACGCGCTGCCCAAGGCGGTGGCAAGTCAAGTTCAAGTCGAGGAGCGTTTCTGAATACGGGGTAAGCGTCGCAAGAGCGTCGGCCTCGCTCATACCATCACGCTAATCGAAACCGAAAATAGCTCTGCGACGCGCGCCTGCCTCACCTGGCTGTAACACCGCGTTCCCCGCTCACGCGCACGCCCCGAGAAAAATCGCGGCCGGGCTACCGGGGCGGCACGACGCGCTTGCGTTTCCCTCTAGTCCTACTGTGGTGCCGCGGGATGGCGACGAAGTTCTGCGTCAAATATGCGACGCTCTTCTGGCTAGTATCACAACTCGTTCTCTGATCTCGCTTTCCACCGTTAACTACTACAGCTACCACAAGTGTTTGTTTCTCCTTTAACATGGACGTTAGTCGTCGGGATGGAGATGTACCACAAATCATCAAAGTGGCTGCATCCACGTTAAATGGTGCTACAGCTGCCAGACATCAATATACATTGTTCAAACTCTCTTACATTATTGTACATAAACATTCAGTTACTTCTGCAAAGGCAGTCTTTACTTTCGTGTCATTCCGATTACTATGACGGAGGGATCAACCATGATTTTTTTCAATTTGTTTGTTTGTTTCTTTCTTTCTCTCTCTTTACTCGTTCTCTCCCCCATCAGGTTTATTGCATTCCATGCCGACAAATCGGCGCACGTGTTCTTGGAGGGAAGCAGAAGTTGAAGAAGATGACGAGGAGAGCGCGTGGCGTTTCATCATGGTTTTCTGTGGGCTCTGCACGGCATAACCAAAACTTTAACTGCTCCGTTGTAAAAAAATAAAATAAAACACAACAAGGAAGTCCACCCAGCCCCACTGTTGGTTCCATCCTTTAGCCATTGCGCAAGCTGTGCTTTTTACATTTAGAAGTGATAATTATGAGGCACAATAAAGCATATTCTAATAACAACAACGTGCATTGAGAACTCTTGCATTTACACGTGTACAAAATGATATGATCACTGGGGAATTTGGAATAATTTTGTTGCAGTTTCTCTGTTGCCTTTAAGCCGCAACTTGTGAGGCGAAGTAGGCAATGTGAATAGTTGTTTACGTCCAATAAGCCTACGTTCGAGATTGGTTGAGTTTTAATATCGTTTTTCAACACAAAGTGAATATGTACTACCAGTAACAAGTGTGCACATTTATTCTTCGTATGTAGTGAGGTGTTCAAAATACGCAGTTCATTCAACAAAAACCGTACAGTTTGAGATTTTTGTAGTGGTAGGAAACAAATAACAATAAAAATCTTCGGTCTTGTGTGGAAAAAGTGCAACATTTTGTGTCGTTGTGTGCTAAGGTTCGCAAAAAAGTTTAGCCAAACAACGTACTTCCCAAGCGATGCGTTAATGACGGAAATCTTTCTCGCCAACCCATGCCTTCTTCCTCTTTTCTTTATTCATGTGATATTGAATCGGAATAACTGACTTACCGACAAATGCCATCACCTGTAAAATGTGACTACGATTTTTGTGTGCTTATTAAAGCAAACGCAACAACAATTCTGTCTTTCTCTTTGGTGCACCAGTACATTTAAAAGAAAAAAGCGATGTCGTCTGGTGCACTGCGGCCTCACACAAGCACTTATGCACTAACGAAACTGCACCGTTACTGAGAGGTTGCAGAAAAATTGTAAAACCAGCGCTGCACCTGTCCTGCATCTTTTGTTACGAATATTCAGTGCCTCGTGAACTCCTCAGGCGCTTCAAACGGTCTAGTGTAGGAGCCATCTGCGGCCCCATTGTCGCAAAATTGTGGTCCCCGATGAGCAGCAAAAGTCCAGCCATCCATTTCACCACCTTAACGCTGGGCTGGTGCGACATCCGGGCACCGTTGCGAGAACAAAAGAAGTTCATCCTGTAAACCAGTCCAAAAGTAAAAAAATGCTGTCCTGGCGTCCAACACTTTGCACACGACCCCATTGCCTAGACTTCATTTTGCTGTGTGGACAGCGCGAACCGCACGCACGACTAAAAGGAACCTACATGCACGAGCTCCCATTGACTATTGCTATTATTTGTTTTTACCACATGGTGGTTGATAAACAAAACAAGGGCCACACGAAGTGTACAGGCTGTGACCGGGTATCATTTGATTACGCCATCAAAAAATGGTCTTACGCATTTTACAAAGCGACAGAGGTCTTGCTTACGTACGTTTTTCACATCACGTTTCTTCGTGCTTAGTTGTGCACGGCAGCGGAAAGAAAAGATTGATTTATTGAAATACAACCAACTTTTAGTCAGCCCTCGTCCGTGTCGTACCTTTTAGTCCCCCCGTCAGGGTCGCGCGGCCTACGTAGCAAAGGTAGGCAGTCTTCGCAAGATGGCCATTTTGTCTCTAAAGTGCATGTAAAGCAAACTACCCCAATACGTCGAGAATAATTGCAAAAAGGTCTCCCTATATATATATATATATATATATATATTAATAATATATTACCGAAATTGCTCCTTCATATTTATTGCTCAGGTTCTTCACATGATTTTGTGCTATCATGTTAAATGCTGAGGCTTTTCACATGATTTTGTGCAAGGTAGTCCCATAAACTCACGCCTAATCCTGACGGGAAAGAATGCAGCACAGTGTGCACCACATCGCAGTAAAGACACTCCTATACCATTCAACGATACCTACAGTCATGATGCATGGTGCATTAGAATACAAAACTCATAAAATGCACTATATATTAACATACTTTGTAAAACCAGAATTCAAAAAGGCCCAGTCGTTGACTGGGATGACAAACGTAGGTGTTCAGCCTTAATAAACTGGTAGTAAACTTCAACTAAAGAAGGGCAAGACGATTAAATTAATTACGATAATCAATTAAACATCATATAGATAATCTATTTACGGCTCTCGGGGCCGGAACCGCGATTTAGACAGTATTAACGCGGAGCCTTTCCAGAGCGCCTTCATAAACAGGCGTTTAATACCGACTTCGCGTGTCCTCATTAAACGTCCGCCCTCTTAAACCATCGTCCTCCTACAAACGCCTCCAACGAAGGATCCAATTACGCACGCAAAAACCCTCTACGGCTCAACACATTCTGTTGCAAAAGCAATCCCCTCGTAAAAGTCAGATTCCCACAGCGAGTGAAACTGTTGTCAGTGAGGGCCTCGCGTTAACCGCACATGGTGGGGATGAACCCTGCAATGCTCATCGTAGGCAAACTCTTTGTGCTGCACTCATCTTTGACAAACAATTCATGGACAAATAAAGGGCGATCTCAAATTAATATTCTCACACAAGAAATGCTACACCTTCTAGACTAGCAGCCGCTTGCTATCCGTGACGCAAATGCCAACTACGCCCTACCATCCCGTGGCCAACGGCTTGGTAGAGAGATTCAATAGCACATTTAAACGAATGTTGGGGCGTATGTGCCAGGAGTGTGAAAGATCCTGCGATCGTTATCTCGGTCCAGTACTCTTCGCCTACAGAGAACTCCCGCAAAGTAGTGCATGGTTTTCGCCCTTCGAGCTCCTGTATGGCAGATATGTCCGAGGACCAATGACAGTGCTCAAGGAGTTGTGGACAAACACGCACCTGGATCCGGATACCAAGGCGACGTACATATACATGATGGAGTTGCGCCAACGTCTAGACAAGACATGCACTATTGCAAGAGAAAAGCTTGAGAAAGCCCACTTGTTGCCAAAATGGTATTACGACAAAAAAAACGAAGAAACGAGATCTATTTCCGGGAGATAAATACTCGTGTTGTTCTCGGCCGATAAAAACAAGTTAATCTTTTCATGGAAGGGTCCGTTCCCTGTGGTCGAAATGCGCAACGAATTAGACTACGCCGTTAACCTTGGAAATAAGGTAGCAGTATTCCACATCAACATGTTGAAAAATATGAAGACCGCGACACGGCTGACCCGTCTTTGATGGCTGGGGTTGCAGCTGCCGACACTGGAACTGACGACGTGGACAGCCATCGTGGAGAAGACGGCCACGTTACGCTGAAGCAGACTCAAGACTGGCGAGACGTTGATATAGCTCCTGCACTAACAGATGGACAGAGAGCCCAAGTAACCACACTTCTTGCAGATCACAAAGAGATTTTCTCCGACCTACCAGCAAAAACTGACCTTGTGCAGTGCCAGTTATAACTCACAACGCAGGCGCCAATACAAGTCCAACAGTACCCTCTGCCCTTCCCGATTAAAGAGGACGTGGAAAAGGAAATTCAAGAGATGCTACGCCTTGACATCATTGAAAAATCTGACTCCCCGTACCACGCGTTATGGTCGTGGTTAAGAAGAAAGACGGCACAATACGGTGTGTATTGACTTTCGCCAATTGAGCAAAGCTGTGGCTCCAGACTCTGAACAGATACCTCGCACTAATATGATGTTTACGAAGCTGACAAACTGCCGCTACTTCTCGCGGTTCGACTTCACGAAGCGATACTGGCAAGTACCCATGGCCAACGGATCGAAAGGACTCCCAGCTTTTTCCTCGGACTCTGGACTCTACCAGTTCAAGTTCATGTCGTTTGGCATTAAAACCGCGCCGGCAGTGTTTAACAGATTGATGCGTGCGGTAGTCGGCGATATACCAAATGGGCTTCATTACTTCCATCATGTGTTTATCGCTACAACTACGTGGGAAGAGCACGTCGACACTCTGCAGCTTTTCTTCGCACGCGTCCGGCAGGCCAAGCTTACCATAAAACCCAAGAACAGTGAAGTGGGCTTCTCTAAAACACGTTTTCTGGGCCATGTCGTCGGCCAAGAGCAACTACAGACCATGAAAAGTACCACTGACAAGATCAAAGCGGCTGCAAGACCACGAACGAAAAAAGAGGTACGAGCATTCCTGGGCCACACTGGGTACCACGTAGATTTTGTACCCAATTATGCCGAATTGACGTACGCCTTAACGGAGCTAAGAAAGAAGGGGGCGTCAAACAAAGTCGCCTGGAATGAGAAGCATGAAGTAGCCTTCCAGGAGCTGAAGAACTCACTCACAACGCAACCTGTATTGCGATCGCCTGATTTGCAAAAGCCGTTCGTTTTGCGCACGGACGCATTGTCTCGCAGTTTAGTGCGGTCTTACTTCAAGAACATGAAGGTCGCCTCCACCCGGCCTCATTTGATAGTAGAAAACTGTTGCCACGCGAGGCAGCGTATTCCACGATCGAAAGGGAATGCCTCGCCGTGGTGTGGTCAGTTCAAAAATACCATGTGTTCCTCTATGGTCGATCGTTTATATCGCAATGTGACCACCAGCCACTGGCATATATATCCGCCAAACATCTTAAGCAACGTGTACTTCGTTGGAGTCTGCGACTGATGGACTATAAATGTAGGCGCAGATTACGTGAGCCGACCTAACACGTAACTTCCTCTGCGTGTATAGAATTCGCGGTGCGCTAACAGGACAATGTATGTTCCATTGCTAGTGACTTTTGCCTGTGTGTGTGTGCCGTGTGCCACACTGCCACTCTACAAACTGCATACCTACGCGGCACGACGTTCATGAAGCGGGGAGGAGTGTCACGAGTGGGGGACGTTTTTGACTTCAAGACGGATTTGGAGAGAGAGGAAGACAAAATTGCGTGTGTGGTGCGCGTGCGTGCTCGTGAGAGAGCCCAAAGAAAAAGATTTGGAACGCTCGAGCAGCAAGTCGCGCCGAAGTGTCGTGCAGCAGTGGCAGAACGAGGGTTCGTGGCGGCTACCGGCCCGTTGCGGCGCTCAACCTGTCACGGATGGACTGCGGACGGACTCGGACGACGAGCTACGTGAGGCGACGACAGTGCTTGCGGTCACGGTCAAGACCTGCGGGCGAGTGGGCGGTTACGCGGAGCGCCGAGCCAGGAACGCTGAGCAGTGCTGGGCCGGACTACCGGTGTTCTCGCACGTGGCCGAGAGCGGGTCTGGCCATCCACCACGCAGCGAAGCGGCCGTCCCAACGACTGCCTTGGTGGTTCATCAACCCCGCGGCTTCACACCCCATGAGACACGGCGACACGTCGGACCATCTCGACGACAGCGATGTGTGAGTGGGTCACGTCGAGTGGTGCGCGGACTAGATGCGCTGTGTCAGGACCGCGAGAACCGTGCAGTGCATGTACTAGAACGCTAGATGCGGTTGTACCGGCAGATGTTTCGAGTTTATGTATCTAGTTTAGACCATTTATCTATGTATGCCCATGTGTGAAAACGTCCTGTCTTTGTCTGTGCCCCATCCCGTCGGTTGAGCGCCTGGGCCACACACAAACATCTCACAGTCATGCACTCATGTCATGTTATACCGATTTTGGTAATTATCAAGTCAATGACTCAGCCGTAAGAGCACAAATAGCCCGTCATGTAAATCATGACATACATGACATACACACGAAGCTTTTAATTTTACAACCTGTCATGTACGTTCGTCATCCTGCCACATCGCATCATACAAATTTTTGCAAATATCAGATTAAGGCAACTGCGAAGAGAGCACGAAGGCGTTGGTGGCTCGATATACAGACAGATAACTGCGCTCAGTGGGGTTGGTGTTCGCTGATAAATGCTTTGTGTTTCAAGATAGACCTGCGTGGGTCACGTAATGCGTAAAAAGAGAACCGCCGGTCTGTTAGAACGACGGAATGTGTACAAAGCGATGGGAAGCACAGCGGGGACATTAGAGATGTGGTGAAGGAAATAATTTTGCAGGCGGGGAGTAAAATCGGCTCGCGTATTACGAGGTAGATTAGAGATCACTGTGAAAGCCCATCCTGCAATGGACCTAGACTAGACAGGTGATGATGGTAATGATAAATAGAAGCAAAATAAGTTTAGATGCCGTTCTCCGCATCACATCACAGGGAACATTTCAGTTATGTTGAAGGACATGCGCGCCTTAAATGTCGTCTGTTTCATTCTGTCTGTTGTGCGCTTCGTCGATTCTTGTAGACAGTTTGTCATGACAATTTATTGTTAGGACTTGCCAAACTGTCCTGAAGATATCCAAGAATATCGACGGAAAATACTATGTATGCACAATTTCGTTCGGAACGAAATGATTACTTGCGAGAACTATCGGCATCGATTATGGTAGCATGTCTGCTGTTGTGTGCGAATCTCCATGACGCAAGTTCGATCCCCCGCCATGACGGTTCGATGCCAGCTGAGGAGTGCAAGAATCACCGAAGTGCCCACATTTATGGGAACGCTACAGGACCCCAAGGGGCCAAATTATTACAAAGTCCTCAATTGCCGCGTGCCTCACACTCACATCGTGATTTTCACACGTTAAACGGCAAAATATATCTTGAATAATTAAATAAGTAACTTGTCTCGTTGCTACCATACGTTTGCTGTACTATCACGCTCACTATGAGCTACACTCCGCGAGCGCATGGCTCAGCACACAGTAGGTTGTACAGTGAGGCCGATCGTGGCATAGTTTCAGGTTATTGAGAGAGCGTTTGGCTGTTCCCATAAGCGCACATCACTGCCTATTGCTGGCTTTCACCCTCGTCCTGTTTTATTTGAAGGAGCCTTTCGCGGTTTGTTTACCTTTATTGAAGAACAAATTCGAAGTTTGGGCATCAAGCCACGGCGGCTGGTATCATTTTCGAAGCTGATATTGCGACAGGGCAAAACGATGAAGATTGGTAAAAGAAGTGGAGGCGATGCGCACTCGCAGGAAGAACCCTCTCCTGATAACGCGAAAGCATGTCACGATCAGCGCGTCTGTAAAACCTTACAATGCGTTTGGCCACGCACCCCGCGGTGTAGCTCATACTGCGCGCGATAGTACGTTGACAGTTTTTTTTTTCCGACAATATAAATAGGAGCACTGAAATGACAATAATGAAGTAGGTAAGTAACTACAGTGTGCAGTCCTATCCTAAAGACGCGGTGCCGTATCGACGTAGTGTAAATAACGACGGTCCATATACCCGTCACCGAAGAGAACAGCTGTTGCGAAATGCTGTTCGGCAAGTGACGGAAAAGGGGGGAAATGTTGACTACCATTGGCAAAAGAACTGGCCGCAAATGACAGAGCAGGGACCTACCATTAGGAGAACTGTCATGGCGCACTTTTGTGCAAGCTGACGCTGATCGCTGCTCCAGTTCCCCCATCTCTCAGCTTTGCGGGTTTCGTGACTTTTGTGCTCTTGTTAAGCTTGTCTGTTCTGAGCGTTCTTTGTGTAGTCGGCTAAGCGGCAGTGAACGTTGTCGTTGCACATTTTCTTTGTGCGTGACTAATAAACCGACGAGGTTCTTCGTTTTATATTTTGTGTACGCAATTTATAGTTCATCATTTATAGTTCGATTTCCTACCAGGGCTCTCAGGCGACAGCGGGGTTGTGGAAGGAGTCAAATAATGCTGTCACATTACAACGGAGATGAGTTTTAGGACTATTTTAACACGACAGTGTTTTATGCCGGGGTCTACCAAGACTTTCATGACGCATTTCCGTCACGGAGTTACGTCAACAAAATGAACGCCATCAGATGGAAAAGAAAAAGAACTAAGAAAAAGATCCCTCGACGGGAATCGAACCCATGACATTTCGGTCCACGAAGATGGCTGGCGGGCGTTTAGCCCACAGAGCTACCGCCAAACACATTACGGAGGCGACATGAACGCGCCTTTTATCTTTCATACTTGCCTCTCACAGTGTTCTTGGATGGATAGATGAATGGATGCTACGAACGTCCCCTTTATAACGGGGCGGTGATATCTGTGCCACCAGGCTCGAAAAAAACCGCTCCATTGCAACGACCATCTCATTCGGCGCGTTTCCAATACAAGTTTATTTCGTCAACGCTTTACACACCGTAGGGTGGCGGCTTTTGCGGAAGCCTCGCTCATAGCATCCATCCATATCGACAAATAGCTCTCCGACGCTCGCCTGGCTGCCGCACCACGTTCGCCGCTCGCCCTGTGAGAAGTAACGGCCAGGCTAGAGGAAAGACACGACGCGCGTAGCGTTTCTCTTCGCATTTCACGACGCTTTGAAGGAGTGCTTATCCAGCATTAGTGTTTATTATGTGCTTGTTGATGCCATCTTTGCGCGGGATTCACCACATGCGGGGTCCACGCATCATTTAAGAATTTCAGCTACAGCAAGGGTTAAGTCATGATCATGGGTGTTTGTCGTCGGTACGCAGATGTGCAACTAGGCGTCAACGTGAATGCGATGGGTCCGCATCAAGCGATGCTATACCTGCCAAACAGTAGACATTGTACAAGCTCTCATATAACAATGCGCAATAAATAATAAAAACTGTGACGACATATTTCCCTTTCGTGTTATACCGATTCCTATGAAGGAGGGATCAGCCATCTTTTTAACACGAAACTGTTTTATTCCGGGGTCCACCAAGACTTCAGTGACGTATTTCCGTCACGGAAGTGACGTCGAAAAAATATACACGATCAGATGGCAAAGAAAAAAGCTACCGTCAACGGGCATCGAACCCACGACCGCTCGGTCCGCAACAACAGAAGCCGGGCACGCTATCCACTGCGCCACGGTCACTTTTTTTTTTCTTTATTGCACTGCGCCACGGTCACAGACTCTGGAGGCCTTACGAACGCGCCTTTTATATCTACCACTCTCCCGGTCGGCGGGGCGGTGTTGACCTCTCGGAGCGGTAAGGTAAAGTAATTCGTCATTGTTGTGGTCGCCGCGACTAGCACCTGCAACGCGTTTACGCGTCCGTCCCATTAGGCGCGTTTTCAATAGAAGTTTAATTTTGTCAATGCCTTAACACACCGTGAGGTGGCGACCTTTGCCCAAGCGTCGTAAAAGCGTCAGCGTCGGCGTCGCTCATAGCAACACGCTAATCCACACCAAACATAGCTCTGCGAGGCGCGCCTGCCTCACCATAGCCTTAACACTGCGTTCCCCGCTCTCGCGCTCGCCCCGAGAAAAATCGCGGCCGGGCTACCGGGGCGGCGCGACGCGCTTTGCGTTTCCCTCTAGTGCGGCCGTGGTGTTCAATCACATTTTAACATGCCGCGCGATGGTGACCAAGTTCCGCGTCCAATATGCGACGCTCTTCTGGCTATCACACGTCGTTCTGTGATTACGCTTTCACCATTAACTACTATAGCTACCACAAGGGTTTGTTTAATCATTTAACATTGACGTTAGTCGTCTGGATGGAGATGTACGACCAATCATCAATGTGGGTGCATTCACGTTAAACGGTGCTATAGCTGACATACATCAATATACGTTGTGCAAACTCTCTCATATCAATGTACAGTAAACATTCAGTTACTTCTGCAAGGGCACGCTTTACTTTTGTGTTATTCCGATTGCTATGACGGAGGGATCAACCATCTTTTTACCTCAACTGTCGTCCCGTCGTGTTCTGCGGGACTTTATAGGACTATGGCACGGTTAATACATCAGCTGTCCCACACCATGTGCACATAAGACAGTAGAACCACGGAGGACATAAGAGAACTGTCGTTGGAGCCAAAATTATCAGCGCACAGCTTGCATAAGTCATCCAGTGAAGGCTGCGTTCTTTATCTAGATAAAATGCAGATTTATCCTGCCTCTTTAGGTACCCTTACTTAAAACCTACAAAATGAAACGTGCAGATGAAATGCATGTTAAGGTTACTCTTTATCATTTAAAGAAATGACTGCAAGGTAACGAAAATACCTGGAAGATACGGTTAAATATGTGCTACGAATTGCTTACCAAGCAAGAGGCAGGTTCAAGCAAAATAGGTACTTAGAGCAATGAATGGTTGTATCAATGAATGAAAGGAAAGCATTTGTGATGTGTACAGAGGCGGTGGCCAAAACCGTATGTTCAGTGCTTTCAAGTAACACGGGTAGACCACTAATGTTTAAAATCAGCTTTCCCGCCGTGCGGGTCGCATGCGGGATGTGTGGTAAGTGCTGCGCCGTCTCTCTATAATTCATCTCGCAATCTGGTTGCAGCAGTGTGGAGGCTACGGGACAGCTTATCTAAAAAGAATAAACAAGATCCCTCGCGATGTGTTCACCCGCGCCGCGTCGTCTGCTCGGCGTCCATATAGCGTCGGTGCTCACGCGCGGGGGACGATTAAAGCTTGCTCATGGCACCAACCAACGCTCTCAGCGTTGGGCAACAACGGCAGCGCCGGCACAAACACCGTGGAGGCACCCCTCGAAGCTGACTAATTCTGCCTCGAATTTATAAAGTCGTTGTCGGGCGCTGTGTGTCCCCTGAGCTCTAAACCGACGCTTCTGTTTGCGTTATACTTGCGTCCTGACCCTTCGAAAGCGATTTATTCGTGACTATTTTCCGCTGTATCCGAGATTCAAGCTTGAATTCTCAAGAATTTTCTTTTCATCTTTAATTTGTTTGCCCTCTTGTACTGCCGCTAAAGTGCAACGAGAGAGTACCTACGCCAGGGTGAGAGTGATGTTAATGTTTCCTAAAGAGGTGTTATGTTGCTATTATGAGGGATAGGATATTGGTCAAATGTTCCGGTGGGGATTTTACTCGGCAGCATGTAATAGCAGTGTTTCTCTGGCTCTCGGCCTTTTGGAAGCGCTTTGGTGACAACATACACAGGTCGTCCCTGTGGGAGTCTTAAGTGCCCATTTCGGCGCACGCTGACGAGGCAGAGCAGGAGAGCTGGCGGGCCGTTGCCTTAATTTCCATTGCTGGGAGATTAGCCAGGCCGGATGTTTTTGCACTGTAATGAAATACCTGCTTAATGAACGGCTGCGGAACTTTATGCATGCAGTTTAACAAATAGGTGTAATAAGCTGTACACTGGCTGATGTCATAACCCACCATCGTATCAAACCGTTTCATAAAATAGGTATGATAGCCACTCATTGCCACTCACTGCAAAATGAGCATGCAAACCAATGTTCAGTTGCACAAGATTCCAGAATTTTACAAAAAGCAAGATACAAATAAAAATATTAAAAACCCGCTGCACAGCTGTTGCTAAAGATATATGCGTGAACGCCGCGTAACTCACTTTGACTGCACGTCAGAGGTGTTTTCTGGACAAACACCTACACGCATAGCCAGTAGGGAAGCTCTTTATTTCGCAATATTAAGGAGTGCGCAGCATCCGTAACGGTGTTGCTTATGTAAGAACGCTGTGTTTCGCATAATGCGGGTGTACAACTGTTGTTCTCGTACGTACTAAACTCAGCGTTCTTACGGACGCAACGCTGTTAAGAAGCTACACACGCACTAATATAACTAATATACTCATCATCATCATCAGCCTGTCTACGGCCACTGCAGGGCAAAACACGCTCCCATATTCCGCCAATCAACCCGACCCTGTGCTTTCTGTTGCCACGTTATACTTCTTAATCTCATCTATCCACATAATTTTCTGTCTCCCCCTCACGCGCCTGCCATCTCTTCAAATCCAGTCAGTTACCCTTAATACCACCGGTTATCCTGCCGACGTGCTACGTGCCCGGCCCATGCCCATTTCTTCTTCTTGATTTCAACTATGATATTCTTAACCCCCGTTTGTTCCCCGACCCACTCTGCTCTCTTCCTGTCTCTTAAGGTTACACATATCATTGTCCTTTCCATCGCTCGCTGAGTCGTCCTCAATTTAAGTTGAACACTCTTTGTAAGTCTCCATGCTTCTGCTCTTTAGGTATGTACCGGTAAGAGCAGATGAGGGACAGTGGTAGAATACCATTCATGATATGGTAATGTTTGCCCAATGAGCCCCATCTCATCCTTATTCTTCTAGTTATTTCACTCTCATGGTTCGGCTCCGCGGTTACTACCTGTCCTAAGTGGACACCCTCCTGATAACGTAAGAAGCAGTATTTGTCCAGAGATTTCTTACATCCCACCAGCATTGACAGGAGAAGTAAAGAAAGCCTAAAGCGAATGCAAAGAGGCAAAGCCGCTGGTGAGGATCCGGTAATATCAGACCTGTTGAAAGACGGTGGCGAGATTATGTTAGAAAAACTGGCCACCCTGTATACGAAGTGTCTCTCAACGGGGAGGATACCAGAATCTTAGAAGAATGCCAATATCATCTTGATCCATAAGAAAGGGGACGTCAAGGACCTGTGAAATTACAGGCCCATCGGCTTACTGTCTGTTTTCTACAAGCTATTTACAAAAGTAATTGCTAACAGCATTATTACGACATTATAGTTCAATCAACCACATGACCAGACAGGATTTCGTACAGGCTTCTCAACAATAAACTATATTCATACTATCAATCAGTTGATAGAGAAATGCGTGGAATACAAGCAACCCCTATACATAGCCTTCATAGATCACGAGAAGCCATTGATTCGGTGGATACATCAGCAGTCATGCAAGCACTGCGGAATCAGGGCGTCGACGAAACCTACATAAACATAATGGAAGAAATCTACAGCGGATCCACAGCCACTATAGTCCTCCATAAAGAAGCAACAGAATCCCAATAAAGAAGGGCGTACGACAGGGAGACACGATCTCTCCAATGCTATTCACCGTGTGTTTACAGGAGGTTTTCAGGGCCCTAAATTGGGAAGAAGGGATAAGATTTAATGAAGAGTATCTCAGTAACCTGCGATTCGCTGATGACATTGCATTGATGAGTAACGCGGGAGACGAATTACAGCTCATGATTACTGAACTGGATACGGAAAGTAGAAGAGTAGGTCTGATAATTAATATACATAAAACTAAAGTAATGTGGAACAATACTGGCAGAGAACAGCGCTTTGCGATAGGTGGCGAGACTAATATACTAATATAGCACTAATATATATCCATTTTGGTAGCGTAGCTCTCCGCCGCAGCAGCCAGCGTCCGTCGGAGCTATAGCACAAAACTGAGCTCGAGAGGAATCGAACCCAGGCACTTTGCTTCGAAGCTCACTTATTCTACCACGGACTATTGCCATTGCTTCAAACCTCGCCATAATAAAATCTGTGCTGCTGCCATGTAGGCCGAGTAATCGCGATGAGTGATGTAATTCCGTGGCAGAAGAGAAGAGTAATATCACACCAGGCGTCACATAATAGGAGCTGTGTAACTGATGTGTGGTTTAAGGTTTCCAACCATTTGCAACGGACTCAGCTATAATTATTTTTCAGCAACAGTCGTAGGATTAACATGTGTGCAACAGAGTAGATTTGCTTATTTCATCACAGTCGCGTAGTACGCAGTGAGAGCAATGGGTGCGAGAGCACCGAGACCACGGGATGCAAATCATGTAGCACATGACGTCATAGGTCGGTAAACTCACTCAATAGTCAACTGAATCCGACTCAGATCGAGCCGTGAGTATGATTCTGAGGAAGTCAGGGTGAGTAATATTTTCGTGAGTTTGATTGCGAGTCCGCTTGAGAAACATTTAGTGAGTCTCAGTCCGAGTGAGTCCGGCTGAGGAAAATTATGAAGAGTCTGAGTGCGAGTGAGGCCTAGGCGCAATATATATTCAGGAGTGAGTCTGAGTGAGCTCCACATTTCTTTCCCGACCTATGCATGACATGCATGTCATGGTTGTCATAGAACATGTCATTTATGTAAGTCATAGTGTCCGTTCAATCGACAGAACCATTTTTTCTGTATATCAGGTTAACCAAACGGCCACGAGAGTACGAAGCCGTAGGCGGCTAGATGAATTGACTGATACGCTCAAAGTGGCTGAAGTTCACTAAGAAGTTTACCTTAATTACTTTGGGTTGACCCCCTCGCCTAGGGCCCCACTGGCTATTGCGCCTTGCCTGGCCTGGTAAAAGGTCGCGCGTCTCACGACTGTCCCTTTTTAGCGGTGAAACGCTTCGTGCTCTGTCAATAAAATGTATGGTGGGCTTTATGTGCTTTTTGAATGTCAGAAACAAAGTTAGTTTGCTTTTGGAAATGGCTTTTGGAAAAGCACAAAGTGTGCTTTTGGAAATGGCAGAAACAAAGTTAGCGCGTTAGAAGTTACAGCTTCATTGGTATTCTGAACGAACATGAAGAACTCGGAAGTAATTTTTTTTACTTGTTTGGGCAGTAACTAGGATACATGAGGCAGTCCCGTACAATTGTCAGGGAGCAGATAGCGCATTTTCTTAGGTTGAATAACAGCTCTGGCTTTTGACTCTAAGTCACTGAAAGGTTGCTGACAAGTGACCTCAAACCATTTCATGCTTAAAACATCTTACCGAAGTACGCTTATGTGAACGGCATATAAAATGGTGCCTGATTTCAGGTAGAGGCCTATAAGTGAACACGCCGGGAATTGAGACGCAAAGAAAAGAATGCTCTTGGGCCGTTGACACGTGCGCCCAACACCATGTCTACGCTTTACGTGGCAGGACCACACTCTTCATGGCCCCGTGTTCCAAGCAGGGCCTCACCTATGCATATTAATAAGGATCCGGGGCTTTTAAAGACGATAGTCTTTCTTGGGGAAACTAAACGCAGAAATTTTGGTCTGTCTTTCTGTCTTTCTGTTTGTCGGCACGTCACCCAATTCAGCCAACCGGCCAAAGTTGAACCACTTGCTTACCGCCCACCCATCTTGAACTGGCACAGCTGTTCATACTTGTGAACGTTGTCGGTCAAAAAGTAAATATTACGCATAGCTGAGGCGTAACATCATTAGGTAAGTATTAGGATGTGCGTTCCTTTAATAAAAAATACATAGATACGCAATTTTAAAGACCTTGATGGTATGCGTTTAACGTTGAGACAGTAGGGATTTGCGGCCAACTGCTTGTCGCTGACCAAGCCTGTTTTGTTACACTTTAGGTGAGTGTGCTTTGCCAACAAAGCTCGTGTAGTTGTCTCTTCGGCTGCAAATCCCAACTGTGTTTGTTATGGGTGTAGACCTTTGCACGTATCGCGTTCGTGTTGGCCGCTTCGCCTGTAGCGGCAGAGTAAAGCGAACATGTACCATTGTGTGGTTGCGTCCGGCTAGCGTCTGTGCTAAAATTTGCGTTGCGGGGCGGCTATCCCTTGTGTTGTTTTGTGTAGCGCACCTGTTGCTTCGCGCGGGAGACGTCGAATTGAACCCTGGCCCTGACAAGGTCGACCAACTTCTCACCATTGTCAGGGATATGGTTGCCTCTAGCGAAAAGTTTCAGAAAGACATCTTAGGGAAAGTAAAGGACGTCCAAACAAACATAACGGAAATAAAGAGGCGTCTTTCCAAATTAGAAGGGTCCTCCGGAACGGACGAGGTAGTTCAGATGCTTAAGGACACCCACAACAAACTGGAAAGCATAGAATCCAGACAATCGCAACACTCCACTTTGGTGGTAGACGACCTTAACAACAGAATGCGCCGAAATAACCTGATCTTTAAGGGAATCGTGAGCAAGACTCGGAGACATGGCAGGAAACAGAAGGGCTTGTAAATGAGTTCGTTTCTAAAAACTTAGGGATTGCAGCTGGTGAAATTGAACGTGCTCATCGAATAGGACAGAAAAGACCGGGCTATACTCGGCCAATAATTGTGAAATTCCTCAACTTCAAAGAAAAAACTAATGTACTGAAAAATGCATTCAAATTGAAAAAGTTAGAATCGTCTCGCGTGTGGATTGAAGAAGACTTTTCGCCGAGAATGCAACTGATTAGGAAGAAGCTCCGAGATTTCGCTCGTTCCGAACGAAAACCCGGTGAAAAATTCAAACTTCTGTTTGATAAGCTTCTACTCAATAACACGATTTATGCCTTGGATCATACCACAAACGAAGTAACTGCTCTGCCGAAGCGTCAAGACCCCGCGAAAACCCAGTGACGCAAGCGGGAATGCTGTGATACGCATCTGTCCATTCTTGTGTCAAACTTTCGCAGTCTGTTTCGCAAGCAGGATCACCTGTGTTCTTATGTTGAATCATGTTCGGCAGACATAGTTCTAGGCACTGAAACCTGGTTGTCACTCGATATTTCTGATCATGAATTGTCCCTGTCTCGTGAATTTTCGTTGTTTAGGAAAGATAGGGTTCAATCGAGAGGGGGCGGTGTGTGGTCGCGGTAAAAAATAGTCTGGAAGCTTGCGTTATTGAAACCAATTCCTGCCTCGAAATTTATGGATTGCTCTTTGTCTGCCCGCACGTACTACTTGTGTCATTGGGGTCTGCTATCGCCCACCTGATTCGTCTCACGAATTTCCTGATACTTAAATGAGTCTTTAAGTTTTGTTCAAGACAAGTACCCAACATCGCCAATATTTCTTGCCGGTGATTTCAACTATCCTAATATTGAATGGCAATCATGCAGACCCCTGGATGGCACAAGAAAACGTGAATGTCAATATTTCCTTGACGTGCTCTCATCGTTCGATTTGCACCAAATCGTCTCTGCTCCCACTCGTAATGATCTCTTTTAGACCTTATATTAACTACGGAACCAAATATGTTTCGGTAATGTTTGGAGGATCAGCGACCAAAATATCTGCATTGCGCGCTTCGTAGGCGCTCTGCAAAAGAGTGGAAAACAGAGCGAAGGTTATTTGATTACAACCGGGCGAATGTAGACGGGCTTATCACTGACCTTTCCGCCTTTTCCATTGACCTTTTGCAATCATTTCACCAACGCGACGTCAATACAAACTGGGCACTCATTCGTGACAAATTGATCACGCTTAAAGAAAAACATATTCCTAGAATCAAAATAACCACCTGCACGCAAAGCGCTTGGTTTACGACGCATGTGAAACGTACTATTAACAAAAAGAAACGTTTATATTCCAAAGCTAAACTATCTGCATCTGAGGAAGATTGGAGGCTTTATCGCGAGCACGCGCACTTATGCAGAATTGAAATAACAACAGCCAAAGACAAATTTTTCAACTACGACATTTCAAACATGCTTCGTAACGATACAAAAAAGTTTTGGAAAGTTATTAAGCCTAATTACGCAACAAATTCCACGGTGTCGTTGTCCAAGGATGGTAACATTCTTTCTCCAGCACGTGTTGCTGCAGAATTCAACGAGTTTTTTTCGTCTGTTTTTACGGATGAGGCCCCTGTTCCAAGTGACCTTGAGGTCTCCATTTTGCATTCAAACATGCTCGACATTACTATCACACCGGAAGGGATACATTCCTGCATCGATCGTCTTCCGGCTAATGCCGCTCCTGGTCCTGATGGCATCTGCCCTAAGCTTCTGAAAATATCAAAACCTGTAATATGCGACATTTTGGCCGCACTTTTCCAGCAGTCTATCGACACTGGATGCGTCCCAAATGATTGGAAGGAAGCTCGCGTAATTCCTATATTTAAATCTGGTGACCCGTCTAACCCATCGAATTACAGACCAATATCTTTAACTAGTACTTGTTGCAAACTCCTAGAACATATAATTTCATCTGCTCTCATGATTTTCTTACAGAACATAACTTCTTCTTCATCAATCAGCACGGTTTTTTGCATGGTCGTTCTTGCGAAACGCAATTATTCGAATTAATTAATGACTTGCATCACTCTGTTCACTGCTTACATCAAATTGATGCTATATTTGTTGATTTCGCGAAGGCCTTTGATAAGGTTCCTCACATGCGGCTTGTTCATAAACTTACAGGTCTTAACATAAATACAAAGGTTGTTAGGTGGATTACCAACTTCCTAGCCAACCGATACCAATCCGTATTCGTTAATGACCATTTGTCTCCGTTAATTCACGTCAAATCTGGAGTACCACAGGGTTCCGTGCTCGGGCCTATCTTGTTCTTAGTTTATATTAACGATATTAGTAATGGTGTGCATTCCACAGTTAGATTATTTGCGGACGACTGTGTGATTTACAGGCAAATCAGTAACCCTCAGGACACCAGCTTCCTTCAGTCTGACCTTGAAAATCTTAGTAAATGGTGCAACAATTGGCAAATGCAAATTAACGTTAACAAACAAAAGCTATCACGTTCGGGACAACGGCTAACCTCGTGTTTTACGACTACACGTTGAACAACATGCCCATAGACTCTGTATCCACAATAAAATACCTTGGTGTACATTTGTCATCAGACCTGTCATGGAACACCCATATAGACGCAATTGTCAGTAAAGCATCCAGATCACTTGGCTTCATAAGGCGTAATTTGCATCCGGCGAACTCCGAAACTAAACTTCTTGCCTATAAAACATTAGTACGCTCAAAACTCGAATATGCCTCCTTCATCTGGAATCCGCATCAGGCCTACCTCAAACAGAAACTGGAGTCGGTACAAAATAAGGCTGCTCGCTTCATCACAAAAAACTACTTACGAACATCAAGCGTAACTGAAATAAAATCTTCACTCAATTTAGCTCCTCTAGAAAATCGCAGGTTGCTGACACTATTGTCATTCTTTCATAAGCTTCACTTCAATCAGTCATCCCACGATATCTTCAATATCAGGCCAGCTCGTCATATATCTTCGCGACTCGATCACCAACATAAAATTGAACCTATTTTCGCCCGCACTAATCTCTTTTTTCACTCCCCACTTCTCCTCGCCATTCGTGAATGGAATCTTCTTCCTGCTGACATTGTGCGCATTGTGAATCATGACTCATTTGTAACTAGCCTAAAGTCATTTCTAGGACAAAATGGAAGCCTATAGAAAAATTCTATCCTCAATTCACTAGTGCTGATTTTCTATGTTCTTTTCTTTTTCTTTTTTTTTACATTGCGTTTTATTTATTCTGTTCCGCTTGTCTATTTAGTGTTGTTTCTATTAGTTTCATGTGATACTGATGTTTATTGTTATGAAACTTTACTTTATGATTGTTTGTTTACGTATTATAATACTGTCACACGTAGCTGCTTTTACACCATTCGATGTTTACTTATTCATGTACGCTGATTTCATTGTTCAGTGTGTATTTTATTTATTTGCCACATTAACTGTATCCCCCCCCCCTATGTAATGCCTTCTGGGCCTTTAGGGTATCTGAATAAAAAAAACGCGTTTATTAAAAGATTCCCACAGCTGAAGCGATCAGCGGTCCAAGCCGAGCAAGCGCGAGCGCCAACAACAACCGTTCGTCGTCTTCTTTCGCAGGCGTTCTTGTCTGCGCCCTATCATGTTACAAATCACTCCCCCGTGGAAAAGGAGCCATCCTGGCGACCTAAGGAACAGGTACAACTGGTGGGTCATAATGCGGCTTCAGTCGATCGACGTGAACAGTCTCGCGGCCGCGACGACGGCGGTCCGTAGGTGATTGAACAGGCTCAATCATATAGTTAATTGGGGATGCTTGAGGTAGGACGCGGTAGGGGCCTTCGTACTTAGGCAGTAGCTTTGTGGAAAGGCCAGGAGCGGAGGAGGGCACGCGAAGCCACACCAACGTTTCAGGCGAATACGACTGAGGAGGCAGGTTTTCGTCGTGACGGTCCTTCTGGCCCTACTCGCCCTACAATGTTACAACCCTAGTTTCTTAAGGTGCGCTGAAAATGCGACTGCGCTGAAACTTGTCTTCCTCCGTGCCCTCTGCACAAGCTCATGTTGTGTTTCGCTTTCGGTGCAGTATTGCATTGTACGAATGACAGGAAGCGCCGCTCTGGCATTCCTGTTTTACCCAGGCGACGTGTAAGTAAGAGAGTTTCTGGAGAGTACTCGATGAGTGCGGACCTTTCTTCTCCTTCGGCGCATCGCGCCAAACAGTGTTCAGGCTGGCCGGCGTCCCCACCGGTCGCGTTGGTCACCGCCGGTCTTCGCCTGCCACTGCGCCGGGACTACCAGCCCGCAACACAGCACTCATGTTTCCCGACGTATTGCCAGATGACGTCCATATCTCACGCAGCGCCTCTTCTATCGACGACATTTGCAGCGAAGCACGCAGATACGCGGCCAATTTTTGACATACAGTCTGATGGACGTGGTGTTAACGTACCTCGGAAACACGAGGCCACTCGATCATAAACATCACAAGAATCGGTACACAGACTGACAGAGACATGCAAACGAGGAGCATCGGCGAAGTAGTAAAGCGGCATGAAAGAAGCACAGTGGTGGAGAGACGATCAAGTGTCCAAGCTGTGGACGTGACCCAGGGAAGAATGGTCGCGAGTGCCCGTCTCATTTGTGTAATATTTTAGCGACAGTCCATCACGAATATGAAACAGGAAGATGGAGACACAGTCACTAGTGTCTGGTTGGGCTCCTTGGGATCAGACCTATACGCATGTGGTTGTGTCAGAGGTACGGGCGACTTCCACACAACAAAAAGAACAACAAAAGACTAGCAGGTGTAAATAGTGTAAAGTTCAGGAATGACACACCGGTATGCGACTTCAGGAAGGAAGGAGAGAAACAAGGGAAAGACAGTGGGTTGCCAGTTCTTAGACCGGCCGGCTACCCTGTGCTAAGGGAAGGGGTAAAATATTTACACTACAAATAAAGACATACAAATACAGGAAAGATGCGCTGTTTTTGTTATGCGTGTACACATGCCACTGAAAATCAGTGAATTACGCCGAATCAAAAAAAAAAAAGACAGCGTACCTTTCTTGACTGAGCTGGTCCGCCTATTAAGGTGGCACAAACATGGCGCATCATTCTGCTTTTGATTGTGGTCCTACAGTGAGAGCAGCATGAGATGCATCGCCGTTTGGCTCCTGGTTGATGAGGATATATTTCGAACAGTCAACCATTTTTATGATTAGCCCATTCATTTTTCTTTCGTTAAAAACCAGTTAGTTACAAAAAAAAGGCGGGTTTTCATATTAAAGACACTCTTGTCATAATGATCGCTGTGAACTCACACTTCATGCGCCATGCGCGAAGTTGAATAGAAAAGTGATAGTGCAAATGCTGTGAGAAAGGCGGTTAGAGCCTTTTGCTGCGGTAGGGAAAAAATGCTTTGTAGGGCTTAGGGGTCAATTAATTCTGCTGTACGACAAGTGCGATGAGCTGTGTGAGGTGCAATGATAATGCAGGGAGCGCGATTGAGTAAAGAGTGAACGAACTTGTACTTTAGACAGGAGTGCCATATGTAGGCGTCAAATCAAGGTGGCTTACGTTCGGCTTTCAGAGATTAAGGAATGACGTGACGTGAATACAAAGCCTGAATTTATCTAGCGGCGCCATATTGGACGGATTGAATAATATTTGTGAGGCCTCCTTCAGTTTGATTCAAGGGGAAAGGCGTGAGCTTTTTGAATGTTCTTTTTTAATGTCTGGGGTTTTATATGCAAGAACGACCATATGATTGTGAGGCATGACGCAGTGGAGGGCTCCGGAAATTTGCGCCATCTGGTGTCCTTTAACGTAGACTTTTCGTATACTTTGCACCTTTTTTAAGAGCGAGCTCTCTTAAAGACATGCGTATCCGGAAGAAAGTGCACGTTTACATTCAATTTTTTTCTCTCACGAAAGACGTTGAACAATATCCCGCACCTGCTGTCGAAATGAACTTCTCGTACTGTACCCAGCAGATTAACCAATACACCTTCATGTTTTTTTTTGAATGTAACAAAAATTGCCTAAATGCAAAAACAATACACGCTAAGACGATGTGGCTTTCTGATGTTAAAATTATTTTGAAGGTACTTTGAAATAACGTGTTTTAAATATTGAATCATTTCTTACAGCGTATTGTTTAAAAGAATGCGCATTGATAGTTGAATTTAATGTCGACTTTGAGGGAATAAAAAGGCAAATATTGCCTGCGCTCTCGGTTGGGAAGAATGTTGAACGATTTATCATGCGAAGACACAGCAGAACTGTGAACAAACACAATTACGAATAAAACGTCAACATACTAAATAAACTGCTTGTAAGTAAAATTTGAGAGGAACAAAACTTGGACGTACCGAGGAACACAGCGAACCGGTACAATAACTGCAGCCAAAAACCTGCTGAAATGTAAAAAAACTCCGATGACAGGGACAGAAGCAGTAATGTTTTGAAAAAGCAACAGCTTCTGCTACAATAAACGTGGCTTAAAGCTCAGCAAATATGATGTCATAAATAAGAACTGAGGCCGTCAACTAACGAAGGATTCAGAACATAATTTAGTGACCACTACTACTCTAGATCAAAGCGTGAATACAGTCTCAATTTACTTTTCGTGTGCGCGGCAACATGGAGTGAACTTCCGAAGGTGGACCAAGAAAGAAAAATAATAGAAAGGTTAGACAGAAAAGGAAACGATATCAACAAAATTGAAGTTCATGTAGAAGATGAACGAGCAAGCTCATATAAAATATACCGGTATCAGAGACATCCACACGTAAGTTTAATACGCAATTACAGTAAGCAAATTGAGCGGTGTCGGTGTCGATGATGGCGCTCGACGAGCTTGTTGGTACTTTGGAGCTTTATTACCAGGCAAACACTCGAAGCAAAATCTACAGAATGTGGATAGATTCATGGTCGTGTATAACAGAGGTCTACCTAAGTACTGCAATTTCTGTCATAGCCTTGACTCTACCGCAGTCGCGGCACGAGCCACCGCATTGTTCTTCCACGCACCACCAAAAGCACTGTTAGCGCGTATGTTTCAATGACACTGAATGATGTGAGAGAGAGAGCGATTGCCACAAATATGTTCATTTACGAAATAATGAGAGCCATCGGAGATTATCATCGGGCATTTGTGATTTTATAACGATCGTTGATCCCGCAGGTCACATGAAATGAAACGCTGAATACATAAAAAATCACGCCATGTCCACGAAGTGAATAGCGATTCCGAGAAGATCGGAAAAACCCGTGAATCTTCCGTACAAATCCTCTACCATCATATGAAGACGTGACACACGTTGTTATATACAATATACACAATGGTTTATTGTTCACAATTTTCTTTAACTATATGCGCAATTTACAATTATATACATACTCATGAAGTATATATATGCTCTGTTTCACAAGCTGTTGGCAGTGGAGCCAAAGCTAGAGCTCTCTCATCGAATCAAGGCTGTAGGGGCACAGGAAATAGTCCATGAAATATTTTAGCAATCCAGTTCTATTTCGGAAGCTACACCCACACAAATTGAAAATATTGTTACTATTCACTTTTTTATAGCGTGCAGAGTTTTATCATTTGTGGAATTAATAGAGAAAGCCTGCATGGACGCATCTCTGCGGAGGCTTGTTGTGAGGTGGCGATGCTAGACTGACTTAGAATAGGGGGAGTGTCCAAAGCGCCGCGCGAATACATGGGAGGAGCGAGGGTCTTTGCGGTGAACTGACGCGCCGCGGCGCTGCTGTGCCGGACCCGTAGGCTTTCTCCGCGGCGGAAGCCGGGTCAAAGCGGCGAGCGTCTGCTACGCGCCTGATATTTGGGCGCTAGTATCTAAAATTGCGGAAAACTGGGCAACATTTTTACTTCGTCCCTTCAACATAATACTGCAGCGACTCATCACACAGATAACGCGTTTGTGTGTCTGTGTGTTGTGAAACATAGATTTTGTATATGTCCTTTCATCTGGTTTGTCGCAGCATTGGTCCACACTTCGCGGCTGTTTGAGGAACGCATCCTGCGCGTACTACATCGTGAGAGAAGGCGCTTAACTGACTCTCGTGTAGAATGACGAACGTAAACTTGCTGCAGGAGAGAATAAACTGGAGAGAACCATGAGAACATAGCAGATATGCACGTAGTAACTAGCTCATGCTAACGCGTTCGCACCCTTCATATCCTATCTTTTGTTTCGTGCATTCGATTTGTTTTACAAGGCTGCTTTCCGCGCTCTGCTGTTTCAAGCCGTTTCATGCGAAGCCGAATGGTCAGTCGGCGTGGGCCGCGGTACCAAAAGTAAAAAAAAAATTACTCGCGTAACTCGCTTCTCGTTCACTTGGTATACACGAAATTTGGCACGAAGGGGCACGAATGTACCTATGCCTAACACAACCGACAGGTCATGGCGTGACTAGCTTGACATGCTTGCCATTTGCGTGACGACTAACAATAATAATATGGCGTTTGGTGCGCAAACCCCCTTTCTTTAGCCAGAAATAACTCTGACGATGTGTGGTCTGACGATTTGTTTACGTGAGGTGATGAAAAACGTGGTGGTCACCAATATCGATGTCAACATGTAAGACTTACCCGTACATCTTAAAAAAACTGACCGCATAGGTAAATTGTATGCGCAAAATTTACGTGAAATAAAAACACGGTCCCTTATGCATTCGCCTGAGATGACTGGAAAACAAAAGCCATCTTCTTTTTCGTCAGTCGATGCATTGAACCTCCCCCGCCCCTCTCCGAACGTTTTCTGCACGTAACGTGGTTTCGGACTGCCCACAGGATCAAGGGCATTGCAAGCTTTCTGTACCTCGCCTGCTTTTACATGCAATGCAAAGCAGGCAATGCAATGCAAACAGGCAATGCAAAGCGACCATGTCATGTGATGGCGTCATGATATAATGTCACGTTGAATGACGTCATAGTGACGTCACAAGTTTTGTCGATCTGTGACGTGATGGTGACGTCATCGTGTGATTTTGTGCATCACTCGTGTTGGCGACGCGGGACGCCAATGGTCAATTTTCGTGTTTGATGAGACACCTAAGGCTTTATCCTTAAAAAAAACAAGACAAACAAAAGTAAATGAAGCGATAACAGTGCAACATTGTGTATGCCTCACTTCATGTTAAGAGCGATCGGCCGAAAACAAACGTTAATCTTAGCACAGAGCAGCTGATTACATGCGTCTGCGGGACAAAAGAGGCTTGCCTTAACCGTCTGGTCATATTCTTCATATTTATTGCAGAGATGACCAGACACGCTGTTTAAGTACTCCGTAGCTTCAGCACGAAAGCGTCGTGGACGCTATTTTGAGCTCATCAGGAAAAGGCGGGCAGTTGCGGTCGCGTGCCCTGTTGACGCGCACTCAATTGCGGCGGGAACAATTGTATAACTACTCGTCCACATTTTTTTGTAAACTCTCTGAACCGCGCGAACGCTAACCTGCGAGAACCGTGAACCTATCTGAAGTTGAGAATTTGTTTGAAACTGCTTTCAATTCGTATGGTGAAGGTTCGAAGCAATGCACGCATCCCGCGCGAACTTTTGATACTGATGTTCAGCGATCCCTATAGATAGAAACAATAAGCGCATGAAACACCACAGCTGGCTCCGAAACCTGTAGCCGATATTATTATTATATATATATATATAATATATATATATATATAATATATATAATATATATATTATATATATTATATATATTATAAAATCGCATGGTGCATTTTTTCAGGCTAGGTACGTAAGGTATCTCGGCATCTGAACAGTTTTCTGAAGTGAGTGCGATATTACACCTCCATTTGTCAACTTCTTACCGTATTTTCATTCAGGCAGCTATTTAACTTGTACAGCAAGAATGGGGGTGTTTGCAAATTTATATCGTGATATCTGGATATTTGTAACGCATTTTCTATATTACGCCTTTGATGCAAGAACTTGTGGAATAAGGTTATTTACCTGGCATTGCTTTCTTTTCAAATGTTTACTTGTTGTACCCTACCTCAGAAGCAAAAATAGGCCTACAGCATTGCGGTCGTCATAGAGTTAATGTACTAAATCCATAGGAAAAGCTGGGCCGCGAGACCGCTAACCACAAGAACGCTGACATCTTGGGACGTTGTCATTTTGCCATCACGTATCAATGCTAAAGAAGCATTTGCACAATTAAAAATGCGCGGATATTGTTTTATGTTTATTTTGAATACTTTTACGAAACAATACGACGGCTATTTATGCAATTTACTGCGCGCGGAAAGGAGCGTTTGAGGCTGGTTTACTAGATGGCGCCATGATATCAGCGCCAACACTCCAGAGTGCGTTCGCGGCCGATTGCGCCGGTTTGCGCGTCGTGCTAAAGCCCCTGAAACTTCGTTTACGTCGTGTATCTCGTAGTTGTCATAGTGTCCCGTTGTGTGCGTTTTCTGTTGCCACTCGCCTTCATGTGACAGCCCTTTTTCTTTCAAGCTGAAAACTTCAGTGCAAACCAGGACGGACGGCAAAGAAGAGATGAGACAAGCAATGAAAGTTATGTACCAACTAGGCGCAACCGAAGTTTTTTTTTTTTAGTCTCTTTAACGGCGATAAAATTTCGTGTGCCGTGATCTTTAGTTTTGATTGAAGCTTTCGGGTGACGCTCCTCACTCACATTCGCCGCTGCATGCTGCAATCGACATTTTTCTGCTTTATGGCTCTCTGCGCTGAAGTACGGCAGCAATGACCTGAAAAAGAACGTGGATGCACGTTTCTCGTCATTGCAAGTCGAAGCACCGCACTACCACGGCCCACGCACTTTGCTTTGAGCTGCGAATCTGTGGAGTGACCCTTGTTCCAGCGAACAGAAAAACTTTACGTTATGCATTGGTGGTAAGTCGTGCCTAGTAAAAACCATGCACAAACAAGTGGAAATGTTAACTGTTATCAACCGGGCCAGCTGCACAGACAACGCTACACTAACACACGGCTTCACGCATCAAAACACAGCTGATGTTCCATGAACAGCGCGTAGATGGCTTAGGTTGGTAGAATAAAACTGATTACTACCGCCAAATATAGCGAGCATCTCAGGGTCTGGCAACGTTGGTTTGATCTGTGATGGCGGAACCTATGTGGTTATAGGTTTCAATGCATGGGCCTT
The DNA here is from genome assembly GCF_013339695.2 of Rhipicephalus sanguineus. Taxonomy (NCBI): domain Eukaryota; kingdom Metazoa; phylum Arthropoda; class Arachnida; order Ixodida; family Ixodidae; genus Rhipicephalus; species Rhipicephalus sanguineus. The sequence continues at coordinate 54,237 of NW_023614971.1, forward strand.
GTGGGGAGCTTTTCCTCTAGAGTCAGTATATTAACTCTTTGGCGGTCGTATGGCCGTCTCTACTCTTCTTTCTTGCCTTGCGTCTTCCCGGTGTGCTCTGTCTATAATAAAGTGCGAGTGGAGGCTAATGAATTGTCGAATAAATTAGGCGATGTGCCACTATTAACCACTGGCGACCACCAATAAAAAGCTCGTAGTGTGAAGCGTTACCTGCACGTATTTCAGCTGACTGCGCGTGTAATTTATTTTTATTACTCTTAATTCTTGCATGCGTGATGCTATTGCCCGATTACTCGTGTGACTAAGTTTTTTTCGTTCTTTGCTTGTGCGTGTCCGTTTTGCGTGTTTTTACGCTCGCACCAACGTTCTCGAACTCTGTGACCGGAACTCGGCCACGCTGATGCCGCTTGACACGTGATTTTTAGCATTCTGTTGTTGCCCCTTCATTACCACAACGCTTAAAGATGAATAGGCTTCATTCCGCACCGCATTATAAAAGTTAAGTAGACTTGAAGTGCCCTGTGTGGAAATCACAGCGCAAAAAATCACAGCATATCCACGGAGTGAATGATGATGAGTGGGCGAAGCTGCGGAGGTTCATCGGTAAACCGTGAATCTTCCGTGAATTCTGCCCAGTATATCATCACACCGACGTGAGATCGGGCGCGTTATACTAAAGGTTCAATGAGTTATGACGACTTGCAGCTCACTTTAATTTTAAATGTACGCTGTGAATTTTCATTGTTTAGAAAACCATTGCTTTAGAAAACATCTGGTGTCTTTCGTTAAGCAGCCGACGTCTTTTCGTTTTGCTTTAGAAACATCTGGCGTTCTTTCGTTTTGCTTTTAGAAAACATCTGGCGTCGCTCGTTGGTTTATTTCATCAATCAACGGCGTCTTGAACAAAATTTTTATTGTTTAATCACGCACAGGAGAAATCTCACCAGGCACTACCTTGGAGGTAAACAATGGCTGCTAATGGGAATGAGAGACAGAAGAAGTCGGTTTTTAGCTAACACTTACACTTCTACTTCTACTAACGTTTCCTACTCGAACATGCCAATGGCTGCAAATGGGGAATGAGAGACAGAAGAATTCGGCTTTTAGTTAACGCGCACGCGGCGAATTTTTATTGTTCAACAAGGCACAGGAAAAATCTCCCACCGGCACCACCTTGGAGGTCAAGATCTGGTACTAGCGTTACGACTGGTTACGCACTACTACCAAGGTCTATCGAAATAGGTCGCGAAGCTTCGGGCGAAAAGCGGTTCAGATCCTATTGTCAGCGACATCAGCATGGGGAGTTATGGGAGTAGCGATTGAAGCGCGACTAGGTGTGGTGGGAACAAACACTAATAACAAAAAACCTAATTTCATTCAACAACAAAATAATATATTTTATGACCGAGATTTATTTCAGAATAACATTTATTTAGATCCAGTGTACAAAGAATTCATGAAAATGTATATGCATTATCAAAAATCTCTTATTAGCGCCCTCTAAAGAATGACACATGTCATTGCTCTGCAACGCAGTCCTTGTAGTGTTCGGAAAGGCGCGCGTAAAGTTCGTCTGCGGCGACACGCCCCCTCAGGTGTTCTGGTTTTTCGCACTTGCATGCATTCTGTCAATTATTTGGTGAGAACTTTATTTTGGTGTGCGCGAAGTTGCGAGGTGCGTTTCATCGTTGGTGAACGTGTTGGCTACGGTGTTCAACGGACAACGGCACGAGGCGGCTAACATTTCACGCCGAGCGCTTTCCTCGGTACTCGCGGAAACGACGAAACGATGTGGTATTCCAAGGATGCAATAGCAACACGCGTACGCCTGGCGAGCCCTCGCTTCTAGATAAGACACCGGGGCAACGGTTCGGAGTAGTGCGCTTGCTGGACTTTCGAATCAGTATTTCTGCTGCCCGGTTTCCTTCGTGAACACGCCGTGCGTATTATATTTCCTGTTATCGGTGAGCAGATCGCTAAGTTATTTATCGCGCTACAATCACTATAATTCGCATGTCTTGATATGTTACACGTAAGGTTAATTTATCGGTACAAAAGGCAAAACATAGTGCACGTAGTCTACGCACTTTTTGTACATATTATGACATTCATTGCTCATTGTGTAGAGTGTGTAATTGCGTTATTGTGGCCATTGAATAAAACTGAAATATTATTTTGGCGTGACCAGGCGTCATTTCTTCTCGTTGGAACTGAAGCACACATGCAATGCGCTCTTTAAGTCCCCTGCGCATGTGCGAAGCAAATAAGCAACGCTGCAGACATGAGAGGTACGCTGTTGCCTACATTATTCACGCTGCGGAAGATGACACGAACGCAGAATAAAAGCTCAAAGAATAAAGTTTCCTGGTAAAACCAAGGCGAATTGCATGACGGTACAATTAAACACCGCTGTTTAGTCACGGGTCGATATTAGTTTAGCTAGCGTTGACTTCAAGCGCATTCGCCAAGGGCTTGCTGCTCGCCGTAGCGCGACCCTTAGCGATCAGGGGCCTAAGAAGAATATTTGAGGTCAAATTTCGCGCTAGGGCCAACAAAATGACGTCACTTTTTTACCGGATATTTCGTCACATCCGCTTTATTTTTTGTTCCGCCGGAAGTGTTCCCTCCTCACACAGATGGCGCTAAGCCCCATGAGCAGCTGATGAGCAGCCATTTTCTGAACGTATGGGTTTCGATGGAAGCTTCGCTACCATTTACATTTACCTTGCTACTACTACTATGAGGGACGAACGGGTGCCGCCTTAAGGAGCTTCGCCCTAAAAAATCACAGCATACCACGGAGTGAATGATCATGAGTGGGCGAAGCTGCGGAGGTTCATCGGGAAACCGTGAATCTTCCGTGAATTCTGCCCAGTACATCATCACCGACGTGAGATCGGGCGCGTTTATACTAAGGTTCGATGAGAGTTATGACGACTTGCAGCTCACTTTAATTTACATGTACGCTGTGAATTTTCATTGTTTAATCGCGCACAGGAGAAATCGCACACACGCACTACCTTGGAGGTCAAAATCCAGTGCCTATATACGGGGTGGTCAGTGAACGGTTGTGCAGCGCGAGCGGTCGGTTTTTTCAATCAAACGCTGCCGTGACGCTCCTCGCGACGCCGCCTGCGTCGGCGCCGCTGCGCCGCGAGGCAAGATAGGGGGGGGGGGGGTCCATAGGAGAGGAGAAAGAGGGGGAGGCGTAGGAGAGGAGAGGGCGATACATATCACGTACTGTCGCAGCGCATTGTCTTTAGGGAGCCTTCATGTGTGCACGCCCCCTCCGTTTTAAGGCTGGTTACACACTACTACGACGGGGACGAACGGGTGCCGCTATAAGGAGCTTCGCCCCTAAACACTACAGCTCGTAGCAGACGCCCCTCGCTTTCCGCGCGCTTCCCGAGCGCCGAAAGCCCACGGGTCCGGCGCAGCAGCGGCGCGGCGCGGGAGTTCACCGCAAAAGGCCCACGTGGAAGCCGGCGCTTTGGACACATCCCCTATTCTAGGTCACACTAGTGATGCGCCGCCTTTCAGAATCAAGGCGTCGCCCGAGTTGGTTGTGTCTGTGCAAGATGCTCTCAAGCTGTGCGACCAGCGAGCCATCCTTCGAATGCGTGCGGTTTCCCAAGCTGGCGAAGCAGCGGCCGTATAACGAACCGCTGTTCCGTGTTCCGTATTCCGTTTTGGCTGCCATTAGCGCCCCGTGATTGGTCGTTTCACCTGTCACTAAGTGACGTGTCGGAAGCCCAAATTTTGGTGACGTCAAAATGACGATACGCGCTCATTATGCTAAAATATACGGAATCAGTCCGTCGAAGCGCGGAACAGCCAGCGAGTGGCCCCGTTTCGACGGAACAGCAAACATGGCGGTGCCAGCGTATTTCTCAGAGGCTTTTCGTGTTGTTCGCAGCGGTCGCTCGGCGGCTCGGCAGCGCCGTGGGCGCCCGACGACGCGTTCGACATGCCAGTCGATGAAAGAGTTCGCCGTCACTTTCGCCGTAGAAAGGAAGGTGCGGCGCTTGTGCGACGAAGTGGCCGAGGAAGGCGCGCGACGGCGCGACCGACTGCGCTGTCGGTGCAGCCTGTGGGTGTTGTGCGGCCTTCGGTTTTTCGCGAGCGGCAGCTTTCAAGCCTCGTTTGGAAGCGAGGATACTATTGTCATCATGCAAGCTGCGGTGAACAGACTGTGTGCGATGGTGGCGGAGGTAATCGTGCCTGCCGGGATGGGTTCAATTCCCGTGGACGCCGGATGAAAAGGGGGCCTTCAGTGTTTCCTACGGCTGCCCGCCGTCATCGGATGCGTGAACGGCAGCGTTGCCGTCATCATTGCACCGAAGGGCGACCATCACGCGGCATTTTATCCCCGCAAAGGACATTCTGCCACATCGTCATGCTAGTAAGTATCGGTCTTCCCATCCTTTCGAGCGCATGTCCGCGTAGCGAAATGTGGTTCACAGTGGTTCACGCTTTCGTCAGATCTGCGACGCAGACATCGGAATCCTGCCGTGAACCACTGCGTCTGGGGTCAGCCTACGACGCCCACGTCTGGAGGACAACGCGGCTGCGTGCGCGCATCGAAGGGGCCCGGATTGCCGCGGCCGTACCTTCGGCATCTAGGTGAGGAGAACAAAAAGTTTGGAATTCACAGTTAGAGCTAACGGAATATTTGCTCGCGCTATAGTTAATGCCCTGTTTGATTAGCTCCAGGTACTTGGTAACTGTGACAACTGACGATGTCGCTCGCTGCATGTGTGTCATCTTGCGCTTCGATTATTCCGCTCCATAATATCGGCAAAATGACTCACATTGTCCTGACACCCATTTGTATTAGTCATGCTTCGCATAGTACGGGTAAGTCAGACTGGTGAGGTCTATCGCATTAGATCATGTAGATCTTCTATCATTGCTATCTTGTGTGGCCAGCTTGTGGATCCCTTACATTGAAGTAGTACTTACAACCCCACTTGTATTTGTGCGGTGACAGAGTCACAGGGGCTACAAACCGGACCATGGCTCCTGACACTTCTCCAAGGCTGTCGACGCAATAACAGTTGTAAATAGGTAAGTGCATCCCACCGCCATGCTGCAGTGCAGTCTGAATGAAGTTTGTATTGGGCTAATAAGAGTGCTTTTCGCGCATTCAGCATGTGTACCCCCATTAAGAATCAGAATGTGCATATCACATTGCTGCAGCATGTGTATGTTTGCACTTGCCTTTGCATTGCAGAAGGTGACAGAAGCGTTCAGATTTCAGCGATAGACTACACTATGAATGGCAGTGTTGTCAGTGATGACCCCCAACCACTGCATGACAAGGACGGTCATCAGACTCCACATGTATTCCTCGACAAGCTGTCCGCATGGTAATCCACTATTTGGCTAACGCACCACCTTACAGCAGCACTAGCAAGTGTCATTTCAGTGAGAAAACATGTGCCGAATAGACGTAAACTAATATATGGGGGCATGTTACCCATGGAGATGTGTTCGCTGTCAGCAGGAACCGACCCATGTGCTGAATGAAGTTCAGCAGCGTGACTTCGTGCCTGCTAAGATGTTACCTAACAGTATAAGAAAAACGCTTTGTAAGTACATTTCCTGGTAATAATAAAATTGCTGCTGGGTTTCATCACATGCTGCATGACAAGGTCCTTCCCACAACTTGACTACACGTGAGGGTCATTTTTAGATGGCGGTAAATAGGAACTTTTCATTTAGCACTGTCAGTTAAACGCACTATACTCGGCAGCTGAGTCTATAGCCAATTCACTGGAAGCAAGGGTTTGTTTATTGTTTTTTGTTACTGCTGATCGTCATCTATCACGAACACTGACCTTTATTGCTCTATAACTGGGAGGGCACACCAAGTCTTTGTATCCTCACTTGTGGTATAACAACACAGGGCTTGCCTTTTACTTCACGCACAACTTGTGGGCACTGTGCTGTTTTGTTGCACATCCACCACACTGTTCCTTTTGAAAGGGCCAACTGATGCTGAAACAGATCGTCTGGCATTTCAAGTACCTTTTTCTCATTCAGAAGTGTGCTCATTTGTGAATGCAGAAGTAATGTGAAAGAATATGTACGCACTCTCTTCAAGACAGAACCTTGTAAAAAAGAATTTATTCGTGTTCACACCAATGCAAAGACAGCATATACGTTCTGTAAATAAACATAATTGCGCATCTGCAGTGTCATGTTTTTAAAGCATTACTGACATCTATTACATGCACAAGTTACAGGAAACATCATGCTGAAGGAAGCACAGTGTGACATCGTACTGCATGGGTAATTAACGACTACTATAATGCAAGTATAGATGACATCATCTTGCCTTTCTACTATGGACATGTTACGTTGCTAAAAGCGTTATACTGTAAACAATGTCCGTGCACCTCAAATTGTGGTTTAAGTTCGGATCATGTTGTCTCTGTTTATTGCTGCGTCCCATCGTACCGCATGAAAAAAAAGAGGGACATGAAATGTGCACAGTATACGAATCACAAGGTACGTGGGCAATTATGTCCACAGCCATGCATTTCAGATATATTACAGAGTTGTATAGTACCCCTAACAAGATGGCCGTTTGTCAATGTTTATAAGAAAGGACAGTTGCATAAGAATGGTAGTACATGAAGCAGCAAGACAAACCAATATATACAGTGTCCAAAACACGTCTGTGCAATTGATGGGATGCTTTCCTGAATAGCAATAGCAAAGTTTTTTCTTACAGAAATAGGGTCAACATTACATAAATGTAAAAAGCATGTTGCAATGTAACTGGCCTAATTTGTTTACAAAAAAGTATATGTTTGGTTTTCGAGGACATAAATTTGCAAAAGAATTGATAGCTGTGACCCACGCAAAAGTCAACTACAGTTTCAAAAAGGACACAGATAGTAGACTGTGGTATTTTGCTTAGTGTAAAAGCACGTTCTGTGAGTGACAAACAGGCATACCATCCTTTAGTGCAACTTGTAAAACACTTGTGTCATATACATTCCTACTTCAAGTGACAACTACAGTCTTTTGGTGTACAGTCAAGCATGGTCTGCATATCATTTCAGATAGCTGACTAGCACATGACAAAAAACTTATGAAGAGCAAGCACTGGAGAGAAAGGCTATGCTTACAGGCTTGCCGCATGAAATGACGCCGCATGATACGTGTTGTGTACATCATTTCAGAAGGCTGACGACCACATGTCAAAGCAACTTCTGAAGACGTGCTCACACTACAACAAGAAAGTGGAGTATCTATTTAAAAACACTAATGCATACGCTTGTCACACCAAAAGATGACACGCAATAAAGAAACGTGAACCAAAGAACAGAAAATGAAAACAAGTTAAAACGGAAATAAAGTTTTAATGTTCATGGCCGACGAGGTGGCTAAAGCAGCAGTGAAGACTGGGGAACTCCAGGCCAAACGGCAGCCAGGAGATGTTAGAGGGTGCCTGCGATGCATTAGGTAGCCGAACGCATGCCCCTCACTCCATCGACAAGCTCCGGATGCTGCAGCTAGAGAATTCACAATGTATTACAGGCCACTTAATGCAAGAACACACAGGAAACCAAACATGCTCCATCGGTTTGATTCGGATAGGCAGCGATTACAAGGCATTTGTCATTGAGCTGGAGAAAAAATCCAACCGTTTTGTTATTTATACGTTTAAACCAGGGCCCAACCACAAGAACTCAAATAGATTTGAAGTGTTGGTTTCACTTCTTTTTGTTCCATGAAAATGTGACCCTGAATTGACTCCGCTTCTTCTTAACCCCGGTACAAGCACTTCAAAGTAGCATCGTTAAGTCTTCACACTTCAGCCTCCTTACGTAGCAAAAAAAACCTCGGAACTTGGCGAAAGACTCGTAGCACCTCTAGCCACACACACACCAAAACAGGCCCGCCGCTGCTGGAACAGCCTGATAGGTGGCTCCGTAAATATTCCCTTTTTTTTCAGAGTTCTCGCCGCAACGCGGTAAACCAATGCAGCATATATCATACACTTCTTTGCAGGCTGCACAGGGGAAACAACTGAATGTGCACGTCCATGTACGCTGTAACTACGCTCGCTCACGCACTATCGTTCACGAAATCAAAAGCTGAAGCTTACTAGATATCAGAAGATAGAAGTACATGCTTCCCCAGTTCATAACGATTTTTTTTCGCTACCCGTAAGAACCAAAGCAAAGTAAACGTAACGCGGTAACGGCATTGTTTACTCACCTTGCGGCTAGAATTCCATGTTTTCCTTGCTCTTCGCAGCTTCCGATATTCCTCTGCGACGAAAATACTCCCGGGTAGTCGCGATCACTTTCTTTTCGCAGCATTATAGGTGACAGAACAAACAACACGGCTCGCAGAGACGATCAGCTGTTTTTCTCGCAACGGCCCGCCTTAAGCGACTTGGATTGGATGCAAAAGCGACATGTGGCTACGACTCTCAAAATACGTTTGTTTTGCGTTTACTTCGCAATACGCTTCATTAACCTTAGCAGCAGAAGCTCATAAAACAAGTTTATTTTCATTTACGTACAATTGTTCTTTTGTCACCACTCGCGGACGAAATAAAAGAGTTATACGGCCCCTTTGTGGCCCTCAGCCAAAAAGTCACTAAAGCCCCTAGATTTTTCCCCAAAAATACCTACACATTACTAGGGATTTCCCCAGAATTCCTCCGTAAAAGACGCCAACTGCCGCACTTGTCTTGCTCAACAAGCTATGGGCGGCTACGAGCGCTTTTTATTGGCAAATTCGAAAAAAGTCGCGGCTTCCGCCGTGGGCGGCGCCTCAAGCGTGACGTAACAGGGAAAATGGATACGGAACAAGGAATAAAAGTACATTATACGGCCGCAGATAGCTTTAAATGTTTTGAAAGGCTTCGCGTCGAGTGCGGGGACAGCGCAAGTGTGGATGCACTTATCAAGAGGACCGCGAAACAGACCCAGGTGAGCGAGCGAACGCTGTATCGGTGGAAATGGGAGATGGAAGACGCCGGCGAAGTCCTACCACCGAAGAAGCGTTCTGTGGGAAAGGCCGTGATCGGAAAAAAAGCTAGACCATTTTGATCTCAGCTCTTGCGAAGAGTGGTGCACGGCATTTTAGGGGCGAAGCTCCTTAAGGCGGCACCCGTTCGTCCCTCGTAGTCGTAGTAGTGCGTAACTAGTCGTAACGCTAGTACCAGATCGTGACCTCCAAGGTGTTGCCGGTGGGAGATTTTTCCTGTGCCTTGTTGAACAATAAAAAATTCGCAGCGTGCGCGTTAGCTAAAAGCCGAATTCTTCTGTCTCTCATTCCCCATTTGCAGCCATTGGCATGTTCCAGTAGGAAACGTTAGTAGAAGTAGAAGTGTAGAAGTGTAGAAGTAGTAGAAGTAGATTTCTTGTGTTAGCTAAAAACCGACTTCTTCTGTCTCTCATTCCCATTAGCAGCCATTGTTTACCTCCAAGGTAGTGCCTGGTGAGATTTCTCCTGTGCGTGATTAAACAATAAAAATTTCGTTCAAACGCCGTGATTGATGAAATAAACCAACGAAAGACGCCAGATTTTTCTAAAAGCAAAACGAAAGAACGCCAGATGTTTCTAAAGCAAAACGAAAAGACGCCAGCTGCTTAACGAAAGACGCCAGATGTTTTCTAAAGCAATGGTTTTCTAAACAATGAAAATTCACAGCGTACATGTAAAATTAAAGCGAGCTGCAAGTCGTCATAACTCATCGAACCTTTAGCATAAACGGCCCGATCTCACGTCGGTGATGATGTACTGGGCAGAATTCACGGAAGATTCACGGTTTACCGATGAACCTCCGCAGCTTCGCCCATCATCATTCATCCGTGAATACGCTGTGATTGTTTGAGAAAGGCGAAATTCCAACTATCGCCAAAGTGGTGCAGCGTTTCAAAGAAGACTAGACGCTACCAACCGTGTCCACGACGACGATGCAGAGGATGCTGAAAAAACTTGGCTTCAGGTACAAGAAGCGCTCTCCGAACGCCTTCTCATAGAAGCGACGCACATGTCCAGAGTCGCCGCCGGTGACTGCACCAAACAGCGGAGCTGCGACTCGAGGGTAGGGCAATTTTTTTCACCGATGAAACGTGGGTCAACGCTGGTCATACGCGTAGTCGGTGTGGATAGACGGCATATCTAGTCTACGTACGAAGCCGGTCGATCTGCTTTGTCGACTGGTCTTCGAAACCCCAGTGGCAAAGGAGGGAGGGATGATTGTCGTGCACTGCGGTAGGGAACATGGTTTCGTTGAAGGCGCAGCGGAAGTCTTCCAAGCTAAAAAAAGGTCAGGCGACTCCACGAGTAAATGAATGGCGACCACTACGAAAAGTGGTTCTCCCAGGGGAAGTGGTTCTTATAAAATTTGGGATATGAAGATAAAAGTGCACCCCGCAACTGTCTCTCAGAAGCTGCTTCCACTACTACCACCTGGCAGTGTTATAGTCATGGATAACGCACCTTATCATTCTGTGAAGCAGGAAAAATTGCCGTATGAGCACTCACGCAAACACGTGAGGAGGAGACAGAAAATTAGGGGAGTGGATGATATTTAGACGTTTGTAGGTATACGTGGCCAGCAGAAAGCACAGGACCGGGTGATTGGCGGAAAATGGGAGAGGCCTTTGCCCTGCAGTGGGCGTAGACAGGCTGATGATGATGTGTAGCCTAAAAAAGGATATACGGCTTAGCTTTCCGAAAAAGGTGCTCCATGGAGCAGCGACATGGTGAAAGCGCAGCTCATGAAGCTGTCGACAACGCACACGCAGCGGGGACCGTACTGTGTGGACTGCATCGCTAGGGCTGGTCACTCGTTGTGCGCTACCTCCCTACCACTGCCAGCTTAACCCATAGAGCTTGTTTGGAGTGACGTGAAGGGCTTAGTAGCAGCGGCCACTAAGACGTTTAAGGTTCAAGACGTTCACACTCTACTATTGCAAGGAATTTAGCAAGTAACCGCTGAGAAGTGGAAGAGATATATGGCGCATATTATCGCTCAGGAACATGTCATGAGAAAACTGGGCCACTTCATCAATGACGTGTTGACCCTAATGCAACTGTCGTAATAACCCTGGGGACGATACAATGAGCATTCAGATTTAAGTTGTGATGAGGACCATGACATTATGAGCTCTTTTAACAAGCTCGCATCTATCATACATGTGTGCGTAGAGGTCAGGATCATTGAGTATCGTAGTGATAGCAGCCAAAATGAAAACACAGAAATGTCTGCTATTATGACAAGGAATCAAGCAAGTCACACTGAGAAGTGAAAATGAAGCTTCACATTGATTGATTCAATCATTCGTACGTTTAGTGATTCAGTGACTGAAGTAAATATTCTTATACACGGTGCATAAACATTTAAAAGATTCTAACGCCCAAGAACTCAAACTAAGCGGGTGACGATAAATAGAGGTCGGGCCAGTTTCATTGCAACGCTGGTCATTCCGTCGGTAAATGAGCGAAACAGATCAAAACAGATCAAAAGGTACCAAGCGCCATCTGCTATAAAAATGAAACGACGTATTATAGTACACTACTTCCATACAGACCGGTTGAATTAACGGACGCGACATCCGCGTAGGAAACACTGATGAAGTGCGCTCTATCATGATTGGCTGCGAGCGCCCGTGCCTTCAACAACGCTGCCAACAGCTTGTGAAACAGAGTATAGAAGGTATCTAAGAGCGTCTTGTTCTCCATTGTCGAAACTTGCAGACGCAGCGCTCCTAATGTTCATTCAATTAAAAAACTACCCTCGAGACGCCCATGGCAAAGGGTCCTGAAATTAGCTATCTACGCTCGCCTGGCTGTCGACCGCGTACCCCACTTGCCTTGTGAGAATAACAGCCAAGTTAGAGGGAAGACACGACGCGCGTAACGTTCCTTTCGCGTTCCACGAGGATTTAAATGGATTGATGCAGGTTACGGCGCGGGAATTTGCCCCAGCTTATGAACCCGGCGAGCAAGCTCCTAAAAATGATCTCTAGGCGACCTAATCTGTAAATTAGATGTCTGGTGACGGCAATCGCGCGTCGGCGTTCATGTGGTCTGATGTATTCAAGGAATATTGTAGAAATGCGTGCTGCACGGACTGAAAGATGAAGAAGAGGAGAAGTGGTCTGAGGCTGGAGTTGGACTGTTTTGGTACGCCATGTTGGGACGGTATCGCGCAGTGCGCCAATAAAGGCTGCAAAGGAGATTTCCCACAGATATCTTTATGTTTCACACACTGCCGTAGCGGATCTCGAAGGGCACGTAAAAAGAGGCTCGTGGTTAAGATCTCCTACTCCAGGTGCAGCCACGATCCCAGATGATCACAATCCTTCAGTGCACTCAGTCAATAAACTCTAATATGCCTGAACCTTAATTAACCCTTATAAAAAGGAGCCGTGGCAGCTGGCACCGTGGCAACTTTTCGCTGCTTTGCTTACTTTTAGATTTAATAGTAGTTTTCTCTCTGATGAAATTGAATCGTAAATACCTTAACGTATCGTGTAATTAATGCTAGCGTCATTTATTATGACCAATTTTTGGCTTTCAATATGCCTCAAAAGCCCACCTGAAATCGCAAGAAACTAGTGCCGCACTGCGGTGAAGTTTACATAAGATCACGTGCGCCCAATTTTTGGTGGCGATGGGAGCGCGCCTTTGAATCGGGGCCCCGTGCGGGCATGGAAGTAACGATGGTTGTGAAGTAGTGTCGTTAGCGGTGTGACGCAGCAGGCGCGTTCTCCTCGCGAAAGTTTGCTACACACGCGCTTGCCAAGCACCACTATCTGTCAAGAGTTTGCCTCAGTGAGAAAGAAAAAAGTACCGACTCTGTTCAAGAAGTGAAGCAAACGTGAAAAATAAGCAGTACGGAGCCTAAGAACAACTCATTACATTAAATTGGAGTTGGGCGAAAATCAAATGGAATTTACTTTAAAAAATACAGCATATCCACGGGTGAATGATGAAGAGCTTGGGCGAAGCTCCTGAAGCAATCATGGTTACACGTGAAATCTTCAGTGGTTTCGCCCAGCAGTAATGAAAGCGATACAACGCTTTAATATTTTTCATTTTCCTTTTTTCGTATTTTTTATTTTATTATTATTTTATGTTTGTTTTGTATATTTTTTATTTATTTATTTTCTTTTCTTTTTTATGTCTATGGGACAGCGCCATCTAGTATATCGTCAGCCAGCTGCAGTTTCCATGCATTTCTATGGGACAGTGCCATCTATTGAAGGATAAGGAAACGCGACGGCGGGGTCACGCCGCATGGAGCGACGACCGACCAGGTGATTCTATAGGGAGCTCCACTCCTAAAAATCTACCCTGCCTGCACCACCTAAAATATCGCCGGCAAAAATTGGTAAATTAGATAAAAGAACAAAAGGTCTAAAACAAAATATTATTCAACGCAAATGATTGGCTTGAACGTCCTGCAGCCTCACAATTCTGTTGCGTCTGCAGATTCGTGCAATCGACCGGGCTCGCCGTCTTTCAGCACCAACCACGCACACGTAGAGAGACGCACACATGCTGTCGACGCTCCGCGCGTCTCTTCCCCTGTGAGAAGTCCGCGGTGGACGTCAGGCCCATATGACCATCAACATCCCAAGAGCAGTGCAGTCTGTGGGTGCGTAAGACAAAAGTGAATGCGTCGCGGAGGACGTGTGGACAGGAGATGTAAATTGCATGTGCACTCCAATCGGAAGCTTTTGTAAACGACCTTCGGAGCTTCCGCAAATAATTCTTTGTAACGTACTGAAATGCCACCGGCGGTAAGCAGCGCACAAGTTTTTCACGACATGCTGGCACGGTAGTTGCGAACATGCTCCGAATTTTCGCAAGTTGACGAGCACACGACAAATCACTCGACGCGGCGGGGCGAAGACGAAGGATTGAGAGACGAACAACCCAGTGAAGTGAAGTCAAGTAAATCGAAGTGCAGCCGTTGTAGGCGTCGTCGCGAGTTGGCACCTTGATGACAACAACACTGAGATCGTCGACGTTATCATTACTAGCGCATCGTCACTCAGCGCCAGGGGTGTCGCCTAATAAAATCATTGTCGGGGTTTAACATCCGGAAACCACGATGTGAGTATGAGAGACGCCGTAGTGGAGGGCTCCGGAAATAACACCGCCTGGGGTTCTTTACGGTACCTAAATCTACGTACAAGGGCATCAAGCATTTTTGCCTCCTCGAAAGTGCGGCCGCCGCGGCGGGATTCGATCCCGCGACCTGCGGGTCAGCAGAGTAGAGTACCATAAACAACTACATCACCGTGGCGGGTGGGTGTCGCCTAGGGGCCCGCTGAACGATCATTAGTACTGTAGATGTCGCAGGGAGTGAACGATCAGTCGAGCCTTTGTACACTGTTCGCCCTCAAAATAAAATGTCTTCCACGTAACGAACGCAATTCGTACTTCGCAAAAAAAAAAGAACGTACGCATACCAAGCGATCAAGTGAAGGCCACATCTGGAACTTGGAAGTTTATGCCACCGCTCCTTTACCTAAAACATAACCTCCGGTATCATATGTATCGAATGTTATGCTTTACTTGAACTAGAACAAGTATTTGCATTTTAATACGAAAGTGTTTATGCGGGGTCCACCAGACTTTCATGACGTATTTCCGTCACGGAAGTAGATCACAAAATGAATGCCATCAGATGGCAAAGAAAAAAAACTGTAAGAAAAAAGGTCGATAACGGGAATGAACCCATGACCTCTCGGTCCGCGACGATGGCTGGCGGGCGTTTAGCCCACTGAGCTACCGCCAAACACATTACGGAGGCGGCATGAACGCGCCTTTTACCTTTCACACTTGCGTCTGGCAGTGACCTTGGATGGTTGGATGCTATGAGCGTCCCTTTATAACGGGGCGGTGATATCTGTGCCACGAGGCTAAAAAAACGCGCCGTTGCAATGACTGTCCCATTCGGCGCGTTTCCAATACAAGTTTAATTTCGTCAACGCTTTAACACACCGTGTGGTGGCAGTTTTAGCGCAAGCCTCGCTCATAGCATCCATCCATATCGACAAATAGCTCTCCGACGCTCGCCTGGCTGTCGCTCCGCGTTCCCTGCGCGCCCTGTGAGAAGTAACGTGCAGGCTAGAGGGAAGACCGGCGCGCGTAGCGTTTCTCTTCGCATTTCACAACACTTTGAAGGAGTGCATATCGAGCATTAGTGTTTGTGTGCTTGTTGATGCCATCTTTGCATGGGATTCACAATGTGCGGAGTCCACGTATACGTTAAGAACTTCAGCTACCACAAGGGTTAAATCAGGATTACGGACGTTTGTCGTCGTTACGGAGATGTGCCACTAGGCGTCAACGTGAGTGAGATGCGTCCACATCAACCGGTGCTATATCTGCCAAACAACAGTAGGCATTGTACAAGCTCTCATATACCAATGCACTGTAAATAATAAACTACTTCTGTGACGACATGTTTCACTTTCGTGTTATACCGATTCCTATGACGGAGGGATCAACCAACCATTTGCCACCAAATATCATACGGCACCGCAACCGTTCTGAACACGAATAGCAATATAACAATGATGGAAGCAATAGGTTCCTTGCCATGACTAGAGAAACAAATATGCACGGCACACGAGCGCACTCGCCAAGTAGCCAACAAAAAAATTATTGTTGAAGGAACAGTCATTTAAAGTGCCCTAAGTAAGCTCTGAAAATAGCAAGAACGAGCTCATTATTTTCTCCTGGCGTTTGCCGTCTTTTCGGCACAACTGGCGTTCTCAGCAGTCCGTTTCAAGGCGTCTTGAGGAAATGAACCCTCGGTTCGTATACTCACGAGGGGTGCCAGTGGTGAATTGTCTCTTACCCTGCTTTGCCATGCAGTAGCACACCCGTTCTGCTTTGCCTCGCATGACAATAGGGCGTGATCTACTTATTTCGCTTTGTGTAGTGCGTTTTCGGCTGCCACAAGCGGAGGTAGCAGCGTGATGCCGAAAGCGCGAAATCCTGGTAGGCTCATCGATTAGCTACACTTTACACGTGTTTTCTGAAGGAATAAGTAGAAGCAGGCGATGGAACAGCGCCTGCAGGAAAGGCAGTGAAGGCGAGAAAGAAACCACTCTCTCGCCTTTGCATTCGGAGCTGTTTAGGGGCCCTTTAAATTTACACATGATTTCCTTACCCTTCAACCGAATGAGATTATGCATCACATGAAGAGGTACAACCTTCCTAATAAGCGGACACGCACGTGGCTACTGCAGCAGTGGTTCTGACCTTCGCCAGTTTTCACTTTTTCCTGTGCTTTTTTGATAAATTTCCCCACATTTACACCACGATTCACTGAAAGAACAGCGTCGTTTTGAGCAACAAAGCCACGCTTCTCCACTATGGCTTGAGGGATTTTCCGCGCCGCCGTTTCTCGATTACCAGCGTGTATTCGCACCTAAAACAAAATCCAGGGGCGCTGCAAATTTAGGCAACACTGGCATGGATGGCGTTGGTAAGGAGGTCCATCTGCGAATTGTTGCTGCTGGAAATACCGTATTGTCTAGATTGCGATATGAAAACGTGGTTTTTGTCGAAGGTGAGATTGTACGTGATGCTGAGTACCCCATTTGGGTTGTCGCGAAGGACAGCGTCGACGATGAACTAAATGTTGTTGCACTGTTCGTGCAAACGTCTGGCATGATTTGAACGCCCAAGAAATCCCAGTGCGGCTGGAAGTGTTTTGTTTTGTTGAGCCTGTGATTGCCGATGGCTAATCCTTCTGCACTGCTGGCTTTTCAGCGAAGTGCAAACGCGTATGAGCCGTTGTCATCTACTGTTAGGTAAGTGCTGCTGCGCTGTCACGGATCGTGTCGATCGGCAAGGCAGACAAACTGTTCGGCAGTGTTTTGAAGGTAGGTGGGCTAACGCACTCGGTAGTTGCCGGTGGGTATCCTTTATCAAAAGCTGATTGCCTAGCATCGCGGGGACACGTCGGCATATTGCAGCGCGACTTTGTCAGCCGGTTACTTCGTCGCGTCCATGTACAAATGTGTTCAAATCCAAAGAATGAGGCGGGGATGGTACACTGAGCGAAATAACGTTGCATGTAAAAGAAGAGGCGGATAGAAACAATGACTACTCAGTGCTCACGAAACGTTAGCAGGAAACTTGTTCACCTTTTTTTTCAGTGCGCAGAGCCTTGTTGATTGTCTGTTTACGGGTGTGTGTCAGCTGATCCGCAAACGTGAGCGAAATGTGGTGCCCGAAAAATCTTCTGCTTACCTGCCGCTACAGCAGTGTATCGTTATAGGTGGGTGTAAATTGGCACTTTCCTAGCTACCTGAACCCTACAATGAGACATACGGCAAGGCTATGCCAACGTTACTAGATTAGGTTGGGCTGTACTTGATTTGTGGGCACTTAAGCGTGCTCACAAATCAAGGAAATCGAGTCCGCAACATCTAAAGAGCAGGCTCAAAGCTACTATACGTCATAATATAGCAAGCATCTCAGGCTTGCCTTGACGCCACGCAGCAAGCACACCTACATCAACACTACGAAGATTTTCGATTTTGCCAGCCGCTGTGGCACAGTACGGTGCTTAGATGCGGACGCGAAAGACGCTGTGTCGATTCCAGTTGCGGTGGTCGCATTTTTATGGGGGTGAAATGCTAGATGCATGCGTACTGTGCAGTTTCAGAACCCCAGCTGGTTGAGATTATCCGCAGCGCTCCACTACGGCATCTCTCGCAGCTTCTATCGCTTCGTGACGTTCCCACGAATCGATTCCGATTCATTCCAGCTGTGTTATCCTTAGGATTCGTTGATGCCGTTCGAAGAGTGCAACAAGCTTTTTAGCACAGCGCCATAATACTTGTTGCTGAAGTGCCGAGAACAAACCGTCGTCGGAGTAACATTGCTGATGCGGGGGTTCTACGCCGTTCTTTACGGTTCGCTCAAAGAACGGAAACTCGTGAAAAGATACTGTCCCGCCTTTCCGCCTCGCTGATGTGCATATCGAAACGCAGAAAAACTGCTTCGCGACGCATCTTTTTCTTTTCTGACGACGAATCCATCCGCCAGAACCGCTACGGCACGTACGAAAGTGAATGTCGTCCGCTACATGGACCTCAATAGCTTGTTTCGCAATCTTTCCGCTAGGTGGCGTATTGGGTCAAATTATTCGCGAATACAACGGACATGCCGCTCATCTAGTGTTTATATTGTGCGCTCTCAAAGCATGTGGAACGCAATGCACTGTGTGTGAAGCATAGAGGAAGCAGAATAATAGTTGCCACTTACTACAAACATTCATTGGCCAATTGTGGTTTGCCTCCCAAGGCCTGCAGCCATCAGGTGATAAAACCATCAGGTTTTATCAGCCACCACGTGATAAAACGAGTTCCAACTCGCATAGATACAGCAGCACAGCGCGTCTAGGACTATTTATTCATGAATAATTCCTTGACGATGCACGAGAATGCCTCTGATCAAATTCAAGTATAAGATATATGCATCCCCGAGGGCTTAGCCGCGCACGACTAGACAGGGGTGACCTGTCGGCCAAGCACTTAAGTTCGTGTCGTGAACATTGCGTAACAACATTCTATTTTATTCAGTGGTCTTCTGACCTTCGATATTCGCAAAAAGCAACGAATTGGAAACATTGATATTGAACGACAGACTACCACAAGACGATATTTTTGCTAACCATCTCAACGACGCATATAAAAAAAATCCTTAAGTCAAGATGAGAAACCAGTGATGAAATAGTGGGCACATTAAAAAGTTTAAAGAAAAATATTAAAACGATAAACTATGTAAGCAGACTGCTGTATGAAGAAAGTAAAGATAATAAAATTCAGCTGGTGTTGCACTCTTGTAACAAAGAAGGTGATATATGGCTTGTTTTGTTTTATACGTTTATTTCATTTCACGGGTGATCACTTTACGTGACGAGCACAACGTATTTAAATAGTCAGCATAGAAATGCTTGCTCATTTAAAATGTGGCCGTTCGGAGTACTTTATTTACATTACTGGGTTGGTGGAATAAAAGAGCAAATCAAGCCAAAGATGGTGATGAGAAGCGGATGCATCCGGTAACAAAAGGCCACCATAGTCACTCGGGTTTTCAGATCCAAAGTTCTGCAGGCATTATTAGGTAATGTCTCTACCGTCAAAGATTACCAGCAAGGGCTGAGCCAAGGCACCAACAGCTTATTCATTTTATCCGACATCTCTTTCAGAGCGCAACATACTTCAGTTCGTTATTTAATATGGCAGCTCCCCAGCCCATTTCAACAGTTTCGAAAAGAAACCAACACTACGTGCTCTACTATTTGATCGTAGATGTATGCGAATAATTCAAGAAATTGACGGAACGCATAATGTAATGGTCATGTGGCGAGCGTGCATTACGATTGCGTTTGGGGATTGGAAAGCAAGACAGCCACCTACCCGCCAGATGATCAATCACCTCGCCATTTGAGTTGTTAATCACACACTGAAGCGGACATCTAAGTACGTACAGTTTGGTCTGCAGAGATTAAAAATTCTTAGCGACCACAATATGTTACACAAGCAGAGTTGTTCGTAACGCTTTACAAGTGGACGATTACTTGTAATCAATTGCTTCTTGTACTTTTTTAATGTAATTGATTACGTTTTCGAAACTGTTAGGTTCGAGGCAATTCAATTACATTTTCTTGTGATCGGTTACCAGTAATTAATTGCGGTTTTCTAAAATCAAGTTGGAAGCAGTTTTCTTTTCGGCAGTTTTCGTCCTGAAAAATATGCGACCGCTCTGTAGGGCCCCCGTCCTTTTCATATGGGTAGTCCCTACAGAGCCTCTTTTTTCACCTTTTCCTTGGCCTTGCCTGCAGCGCCTTACTCGAGTGCCAGCATCAGCGAAGCGCGATGCGTTGTAGAGGACATGCACACTATAGTCGGATACAGCGTTAGAAGTCCGCGGCATGTTCTCCTCGAAGGCGGATGCACATAGGCCTGCACCAACGGGCGCGCACTCCGGACTGACGTCATGAGCCGGACGGCTAGTGAGCCCGCGTTCATAGAATATTGCCGAGTGCATGAGCGGGGCTATTCGGAGACGATCAGCTGTTGCGACTGGGCCACCTCGGCTGGGCCTCTCTGGACTTAGGTTGTGTCCGACAATAGCATCGAAGCTCAGGGCAACTACGAGCTGGTGCGCAAGTTGCTCCTGGGTTATAATACCGCCGTTCCCTTTAGCACATGCACTGGGCAAGTGTTCAGTGTAGCAGTGGATTTCAAAATGCGGAAACATGGAAGAATCAATGCAGGAAAATAATTGCGCGAAACTTAAAAGAGACACACTAAGAAGACACACAAATCGATCGAGTGCAAACTAGCAACTGCTCTTAACGCTGACAGAGCTTGTTTCAAGTAGAAACACCACCACTGCTCCGTCATATGCGCTGCCAAACTTCTTGCTGACCACCACTTGCTTTCAGTCAACTCATCAGGAAAGTTGCCGTCAAGGTCAAATATCGGTCGGAAAACTTGGAACGAAACATGGTCGAAAATCTATTGCCACATACATCAACGCACGACGTACTATTGAAGCGGGACTACGTGAGGAGGGGACAAGAAAAACCGAAAATCAATGGAATTTTTTTCCAAATGATCTTTTTATATCTGCCGAAGTAAACTAGAAATTTACTTCACGGTTTTACAGAAACTTGGCTGAATGGTTGGTTGCCTCATTTTTTTTTGGTCGATGGCCATAAATTGGGGGAGCATGCAGGCTGTCTGCCATGCGGGCTTGTGTTACCTTCAACGCATTGTCGGATCAACCAGGTATCGATCACTTTTGAGGAGTGTGTTGGTGCGTATCTTCAGTTGGGTATTTATTTTCTTAAGCGTCTTTAACTGGCGTGACACTTCAGAGAAGCTGAACTAGTTCACATAATGTGTAGATAACCGCTCCTGTGACTGCAGACTGATTTCACTGGCGCACGGCCGGCGCGCCCTCACTTTTCGTATAGTGAATGCGGCAGGCTAAGTGAAAAAACGCTGTACTGTAAGGTTGCCAAAGTCATACTTTCAAGACTGCTGTCTCGATCCACTGCTTTCCCTCGATTGGGAAACGTCAGTTTTCGAAGTATTGTGCTGTTGTTCTCGTGAGCCGTTGTATCATAATTTCTTGACCTGCAATGTCTTTTGGTGTATATTGCAAGTACACTATTTCGCTAATAAAACAAGCTTGCTTCCCCAATCTTTGTTGTTCAGGTTCCTTTTCTCTTGCACACGCAATTGCCGAGCCATAAAGACGCAATAAATTAATGTAGCTATCAAAAGCATCTAAAAAGGGGTAACCAATTTAAAAAAAAAAATCAATTTCGCGCCATCTGAGCAAATACAGGACGTCGCTACCGCTTTCGGCTGTGACGTCATATTTTTTTTATTGCTTGATGTTAGTTGTCCCCGTGATACGTAGATGGCGACGGTGGAAATGAGCCGTCAAATGCTTGACACATGGGCTTCAATGGAAGTTTCGCTACGGTACCTTCGTTGCCGTAGGACACCACGCGCCACCAATCTTGAAAAAACCGCACCTCTCACCATAAATCCGATTTCCATATGTTTGCTACCGGTATGGGCATCGGAGGTCTGGCGACAGGTAACGATTGTTTCAAGACATGTTGCACGTGGTTTGCTACGGCAACTTTCCTGACGGGGCGGCTGAAAGGAAGTGGTGGTCAGCAAAGAAGTTTGGCAGCAGATAGGCGGAGAAGTGGTAGTGTTTCTACTTGAGGCAAGCGCTGTCAGCTTTAAGAACAGTTGTTAGTTTGCGCTCAATCTGTTCGTGTCTCTACTTGTGGTGTCCTTTCAAGTTCTGCGCAATTATTTTCCCCCATAGAATGAACCAAGTAGCCCCGCAAGACGTCCTGATCAATAGCGGAAGTATCAGCGACAAAAACTTTGAAAAACAACTCCCGTTGAAAGTGGACAACGTGTAACACTATATCACAGAAGCCGCAGTACTTCGTTGTGGTTTGAATGAACTTGTGTTATTGTGTTACTGCAATAACATTTTGAAGGAAAGCAGCGAAAAAGTAATCGATTGCTTTTTCGTAATTGCTGAGTTGCTTTGCAGGGACTGTAATTGACCACTCTTATGAATGACATTTTAGCGGAAGTGATTGCAAGTGTAGTCGGTTACTTATTTTCTGTAACGTGTACAAGTCTGTGCAATACTCAAGAAATAAAATTTCGTAATATGATGTGGTGTATGAATGGCTAAAATTATTGCTCAGAGTTCATAAAAGAAACAAGGTGACACAGCGCTATGACAAACATGAACTTGTCTCGCTCAATGACTATGAAAATCCTGAAAAAGGTAGAAGTTCGGTGGAAGATGGAAGCCTGAGGGATGAAAAAATCGTCAACACGGGTTCGACGTCAACCAGTGTAGCTAGTGATGGTGTTCCGCAAAACCCGCCTCAATCACAAAATACTCTCCTCAACCACAGCTGGCACGCACCAAAGAAATATTAAATGAAATTCGATACATTTTTCTCTTCCGGGTTGGGGTGCGAAACCACGACTAACGTGGTTTCGCAATGCCTTCAAGATCGGAGGCATCGTAAGCTTTCTTCATCTCACCTTGCTTTGCCAGTCTCCGGGATCGGCGCACCTTTGACCAAGAAACGAGGTCATGTGACGTCATGATGACGTCGCAAATTTTGGCAATCTGTGCCGTCATGATAACGTCATATCGTGACGTCTTCACACGATGATCATTTCTTGCATCACTCCTGTTGACAACGCTGACCAGGGATGACGACGCGGGACGTGGTCAATTTCCGCGTTTCATGAGGCGTTTAAGGATTTCTCCTTCGAGATTTCATTCCCCTTTCATCAGCACGTGGTACAACGAGTGCAGAGACAGCAGAACAGAATATCTGGTACCTGTTGTTCATGAATACTTCCTTGAGGATGCACCGAAATGTATGAGATCACATGCACGAATACGAACACCAATTTTCAAAGACTAGACCACGTACAACTAGATAAGGCTTCTAAACATTAACAACACTTTATTTTACTTTTGCTTGGTAGAAGTTTGCGTATCTTTGCTAGAGTTCGTGAGAAAGACAAAACAAAATGCAGTAACATGGACACAAATAAACACATGAAATGGCGCGGAGGCAGCACGTGCAATTGATGTTTGGCACATTTACGCACATATGCAAATAATACGCCACGATAGCCTAGGTATATATATGCACATTACATTGTAAAACAGAAAGCCAAAATAAAGGTGAATATGTACTACATTTAGCGTATTTACATGGGGTTTCTGTCAATACCAACTGAGACATCAGCCTACCAAAACCAGGCAGGCCGAAGAACAAGCTTCACGCGTCTGTCACGGACAAACAAAAAGGGACAAGACCAGTGCCGAAGCAATTCCTCCTTACCGAGGAAGAAGCGGTCCTCCGACAGAACAGATAGAAGCTTCGTGTACAGTCGCTATAGGATTGGGAAGAAAGCGCGACGGCGGCGGCCTGGTGCAATCGCTTCGCAGCGGTTGCGAAAAACAGAAAGTGCCGGCAACAGTGAGAAGGCACGGGAAGCGACCTCGAGAACAACACCCAGAAGAAACGAAGTGATTTACTCCGAGGCTGCGACATCCGGCATGTACGGCCCTCCAGAAAATGCGCGCAATGACACATTATCTCAGAACATGCTGATTTTTTTCCTAAAGGGGGCAGTTCGGACATGCTGATGACTTGACTATTCTCCACCGCTCGAGGTGGTCGAGAGTGGGAAGCACACGCCATCCCAGACGCCACATGATGTCGCGGAGGCCGCCAGAAAGAAAATTCGGTCAGCGCGCTCAAAGACACACAACTAGAGCGTGCGCGGCGAGCCGGAGTAACTAACGGGAGCTATAAGGCAGCTGCTGTGTTAACAATAGTGTTGTTCAGCACACTACTCCAGGACAGGTCGACTGGACATGCCGAAAAAAATGCAAGAGCTGTTGCATAAAATGAAGGAAGAGTTATTGTGTGTGGGCCTCTGTTAAGATGCACATTAGGCATCAAATAGCGGAGGTGAGTGCCCAGAAAGTAATGCGCAAGAGTTCGCGCGGGGGTTTCTTCACCTTGTAAAAGGCGCAGCAAGAAGCACAGTGCCAGTAGCCGGCAGCGTATGAACACCGAAGGGAAATTGAAGCCTCCCTGGAAACGCTGTAGTCCTTGCGCCGCACGAGAGAACCAACTCAGCGCCACCTAGCCAAAAAAAAACGAACACAAAACCAACTGCAGTGATCGCACGATACGTAATGGTGGCTACACAATGTGACAGAGGTTCCAAGCACGACTGCAATACACAGTCTGCGCAAGTTATCTCCGCTCGAGAAGCGGAAAGTCGAAATACAGTGCGTCCTGAATTTTTGTCGGACTTCTTCGAGAGCGGTTAACCAAACGGAGTCAAATGCAATAGTGGTTGTATAAAATACCTAAAATACAAAGGGATGTAGCCGGTTAGATAGAGGAAACGGCGCTAAGCCGAGAGTTCCGAGAGACAATCAACAAATACTGGGAGCTTAGAGGAGCTTTATTACTCCGTTCCCCATCAAGAACTGTTTGTGGCGGTACAGGAACTTATCGAATGTAATGGGGAGACGGCCTTTCAAAGTAGTTGCGGCCTGTCGACGGGCAACTTCATGGAACTTTTAATGTTTTATCTTCGGGCTACTTTTGTGAATTTCGAGGGCAAGTTATTCTTGCAGAAAAATGGTGTGTGCATTGGTTCCTGCGTGGCGCCTATTCTATGTAACATATACCTTGCAAAATTCGACGACTCTGTGTGTACAATTTTAAATGATGGACGAGTCTCCCATATATTCAGATACGTAGATGACTTTCTTATTCTTTTAAATATTGGACCAAGTGACTGCCTCACTAGTGCCATCAGTGACATCTTGCAGGTGTTTAAGTCCTGCTCCACTAATGTATGTTTCACTCATGAAGAACCACTTGATAATTCTATTAGGTTTTTGATTTGTCACTAATTTTTCCCATCATCATATCTGCTGGATGTACAGTCCTAGGACTAAAAAGATGCTCCTTCCGTTTGAGTCTTCCCATTCGAAGCTCGTAAAGCGAGCAATTGCCAACCTTTGCATTTGCAATGCATTGGAAAAAAGTGTACGCATCAAATGCAAACCGGTTTTCATCAGCAGATTGAGAGGCTGGTGAATGCAGGCTACTCTCAGGTTATGATTGAGGTGGTAGCGGAATCTCTGCACATGAAAAAGAAACAGCCTTCTAGACAGCGTAAGGCATGTGAAGAGAAGAAGCAAGTAGTGGTTATGCCATACTTACATGGTGTATCGCACAATCTTAAGAAGGTGGCAGAGAGAAACGGCGTCAAGCTTGTGTTTTCTGCGCCCTGCATTTTGTCCAGCATATGTAAGCGAGTTACGCGGCATGAGATTAGTAGGTCCAGTTGTAATACGGCGCATGTTAACAGATTCAGCAGGTGTGATACTAGGACTGTCTACAGTATTCCCCTGACCTGTGGCAAAGAATATATTGGGCAATCGGGTAGGTGTGTGAATGACAGAATGCGCGAGCACGCAAATTTACTTCCTACGGGCACGGGTGGAAATCTACCAATTCACTGCAACGTGTGCGGTTGCGCCCCTCTATTCAGCAACGTTTCGGTGACTGGGAGAGCTAAAACACAGAAAAACGTGAAATTATTGAACGTTTCAGATTCACAAACTTGGTCCTGATAAGTGTGTGAGTGCGCCATCTGTGTTTTTGAATGACAAGGAGGTCCGATTTCTCGACAGTGATAGGTGATAGGTTGCCTGCTTTTGATTCACGGTTGTTGCTGCGCATGCTCATTTCGGTTTGTTGTTCGCGTCTTCATCGAAATAAAGTCAGTTGTTAGTCCAGCATCCTACCTGTTCCTG
The DNA here is from genome assembly GCF_013339695.2 of Rhipicephalus sanguineus. NCBI lineage: Eukaryota > Metazoa > Arthropoda > Arachnida > Ixodida > Ixodidae > Rhipicephalus > Rhipicephalus sanguineus. The sequence goes on from NW_023614971.1 coordinate 80,187, forward strand.
TCTCTTTTTCCTGGCTCAGTTTCTTCTCTTTTCTTTAGTGCTGCTGGCATTTCCTTACGGAGAAATACTGGGATTTGGATAAGTTCAGTACTGCACCTGAAATGCAACCTTACTCGAAGAATACACGCAGGTTGTGTATCACCCACTCCTTGTTTAAGGATTTCTTCATCGCAAGCTTCCATCTTCCACTTCCTGCCGTTTTTTTGAAAGGCACAGGGTTATGTCGTCAGCAAAAGCTGTGACATTCACAACACTGCTGCCAGGGAGGTCAAGACACCGGACGCGCGAATCAGCATCAAAAGCACACAAAAGTGGCTCGTTGCTGAGGACAAATAGCGCAGGGGACAATGGTCACCCCTGACGGACCCCACGTGTAATCGGAGAAGCAACACTTTCCCAACCATCGAGAAGCAGGGTGCTTTTTATATCAGCGTCGGTATTTCTGATTGATTCCACAAATGAATACAGAAAGCCGAAGGCTGTCAGCACGCTAGAGATATACGCGTGCTCCAGTCGGTAAAATACTTTCTCCTGGTCCAAACACACAAAGAGACCACATACAGAGCGTGACAGCGTATGCCATCACTTGTGGTAAAGGACAAGCTGTGTATTTCTCGTCCGGGCACTGAAGAAGACTGGTGATGACCCACCAAGGTGTTGAACAGAGCCCTACGACGTTGAACTATAACCGTCGCGAAGACCTTATAATCAACTTTCAGGAGTGTCATAGGCCTCCATTCTTGAGGACCAAGAGATGAAGCGTCACCATTTGGGATTAGTACAATGCGACCATCTCAAAAACTGGATGGATAGACGCCGTCCTCAAAACAGCGCTGGATGACGTCAGTAAAGGCAACACCAATCCTATTCCATAATATCAGGTAAAAGTCGACTGGAAAACCATCTCGCCCTGAGGCCGTTCCGCGTTTCATGAATTTCAGTGCGTCATTTATCTCTTCGGGGGACGCCTGGACGTGCAGCGAATCCGCAACTTGTTGAGGAGCAGGGGGCAACCCGCTAAGCATTGGCGGTAATACATCACAGTTTCTCTGCATGGCCGAATATTGCATCGCTTCATAATGAGCCAAGAAATGAGATCGATCATGCGGAGAAAGCGTCGGCTGCGCAGGTGGTATCTGTTTGGTCATAGAGACAGAGGACTGTGACTGCCCAAAAAATAAATGCCTCACATAGCGTAGTACCTGTACTACGCATAGCGTAGTATAGGGGTTTTGCCCACACCACCACGCTGCCGCCGCCAGAGACTATGCAGCAGTCAGGCGCTGGAAGCGTCCACGCAGCTCACACTGCCAAGCTCGCATTAGGGGAGACGGCGTTTCGGCGCGCTGGGCAATGCACAAGTTCGTTGCAGTATCGGCCAGCTTCTCAGAAACGCGACGACGCAGGGAACGCCCTTCAACTGAACAGTGCAGAAGCCACTGCGTTTTAAGCGCATCCCAGTCATTTGGATCAGATGTAGCGAGCGACACACGTATTGCGCGTAAAAAACCGACTGTGAGCCCGCGTCCTGAAGGATGCGAACATCAAGGCGCCATGGTTTTTTTCCAAAAATGAAATGGAATTGCAAGCTCTAGTACTATGGGGCAATGGTCAGAGATATACACAGGAGAAGATGGGAAGGGCGGGACATGTAAATCGGAGATAAACGCCTCCAAGGCACGGGGAATATAAGCGCCGTCGAGCCTTCTGGAGGACGGTGCACGTAGCCATGCCCAAACCAAGGTATTTTTCCGTGTATGACAATGTGCACATCCAGTAAAGAAAAGTGCTATACAAGGCAACGCAGCTCACGTGAATTCCAAGCATGCCGACTCGTCAGGTCCTTGTACGTCGGTTCGCGTATTTACCACACAAAGTAGCCAATTACAATAACGCGACAACACCGATGAACGAATATAATGGATTCCATAGTTAAAAGCTGCAGTGGTCTGGTCATTCTTTTCAGCATCATGTATGATGGAAGTTTCTTAAGCAGCATTTTGGTGAAATTATGCGTTTATGCTTCACGTGTTTTCGCCGATGACAAGCAGCAAGGCCACTTTCCACATGCCGCGCTATGCCTTATTTCAAGTTGAGTTGAATAAACTTTATTTGCCCAACGGTTGATATTGTGCCCGGGGCTAGGCTGCCAGGGATCCACCATTCGAGGAACTATTTCAAGCTTTTTAGTATTCTGGGCATGCGCCGCTACAGTGAAGGGCGCATAACTTTAAGCGCCAACCGTTCGTGCCGGTGACGACCACGCCACTGCTGACTTGGTAGTCTTGGATAGTCAGATATATCTTGCGAAGTCCGCGGCATTTTCTTCTGGAAATCGTGGGATAGCTTTGTACAGTATAGCTTGACATGTTCATGGGAAAGTGATGTGTGGTTGAGGAGGACTGGTCTTAGGGTTAGGAGGGAGAAAATGAGAGGGTACAGTATAGCAACCACGTAGAGTATAGCATAGCAAGTGGAGGGAAATGGAAGTGGGGTGAGGACGTGAGAGGAGGACAATAATGTAACAGATAAAGACAGACGAAAGAAAGAAGATGCAGAAAAGGAACATAAAAAGAAAGACGAAAGAAGAAAGAAGAAGTTGAAAATGTGAAGAAATAACTCAATCGGCGTTCACGATGTGCTGGCGCTTGCTTGCCGGCTTCGCTGTGTACTTATATTGCGCATGCGTGGAACTGGCTTTAATTTTTTTTAACTAGAGGGCAATATGGGCCGTTGCGATCGTTGAACCATCGTGATAGGAAGTACAGTCGTCAAATCTGGGGCTTGTGTTACTTATACAACTCTCTAGTAATCTTTTATATCCCAGTTTTGCGTTTGTTCCGCGCCCAACAGCTTCATGCTTGCCGCTATGTGTGCGGTGTACTCTGGCGTGGGTGTTGGCCTGCAGCTCAAAGCCCTCAAGCTGCACCTTTGTTGTGGATAGTGGAAGTGCGCTGGCTCGGCCTGTTAAGTTGGGGCGACGTTGCAACCTGACACATTTTATTATTTCTTAATATAAATTCAATCACCCCTGTGGAGATACACAAGGGTGTGCGACCACAGGTCTCATCTGGGCAAGTCATGCAGGCGTGAAACAGACGCCGCAGGTCGCGTGAGTTGACGTGTCGCACTGGATGGGCGCTCGCAGCCCAAAGCTAGAACACAACAGCTGTCAGCACGCGAGCTTCAGGGTAAGTAGTATGGCAGCCAAATATATACTAGAAGAAAACCACAGACATGCAGCTGGCGCCTGAACGATTGATCAAGAGTCACTTGGATTCTAAGTGGTCGAGCCAGGAAACGCCTAGTGTCCGCGAAAAAAAAAATTCTGTTCTTGCAAACAGCAGGAGGTGTCGTAAGAGACGATATATTTAGTGTTTCACACCATACGTGCATACCGCTTTTCACCCGACATAGTGTTTTCATTGCAATAAATGGACGATGCGAGCTATTGAGAGAAAAACACGCATATTTGTTTTCATATTTACAGATAAGTTATTGATAATTTTGCAAAGCCAAGTCATGGCCGCGATTGTAGAACAGTACATGCCGTGATGGTTAGGTTTGTTCACGCTTCATTTGAATGTCACGCTCACACAGCCTTTCTGCAACAAGTGTTACACTCGGAAAAATATATCTATCGTACTTAGCTTAACATCGCTTTGTTTAAAGCTCGATAAACCAGCCCCGCGAGTCTCACAAACGAAATCGATTCCGAGCATATTCGAAGCCGGCATTTCCCATCCTTTTTATGGTACTTGGAGTTAGTCTATTAGCACATCAGTAACTCGGGTCACATGACCTTCGTATGATGTCACATTGCCGCCGTATTACTTCAATGAAAAGCAATGTTCTGCCTCGCGTTGCATGAGTATCGCACTTTCGCCACCGTCTGTTTCGCCTGTACCAGTGGGGAGTGGGGGGGGGGGGGTGGTCCTATAACCTACGCCGTGCCGCTTCTTCGTTCTCGCATTTTCGCCTGCACTACTACTGCCAGAGCAAGGGTCAACAGCGACGTGACAGTCTACCTATGAAGTCAAACATCGCGTTTCTGTTCAGGTCACTTGACTCTGGGTTATTGGGGTGAAAATAGACTCTCGCTGGTGATTCAGACGTTGCTCAAGACCCCCCCCCCAAACCTCCCCATACAAATCTAGTACCACATTTTTTCTGTACAGTGTAATGGTGTAAAACTTTATGTGATGGGGGTACACCTGTGCCAGAAGTCATTCTGTGACCATATGAGATAGCACGCGCTGTACGAACCTCTGATGATTCCGTTAGGCCACAAAGCCGTCTGCATGCAAGCAGGTGTTCCACCACAGAGCTACGCTACTTCTTCAAAGTGCTTTGTAAAAAATTAAACCATATCCCGCTAATGGGAACCATGTGTCGATGCGAAGCAGCGGCAAGTTGGTTAGCTTGAGCGGGAGATGGTGCGATTCTTTTTCTTGCGTTCTCGAGCCTGTGCCTTCCTCTGGCGTAGAATAAATACTGTCTTCCAGTCTCCATCTAACTCCCGTTGCGTGGAACTGCCGGCGTCCGAGGTATTCGACTCCCGCAATGTCGCAAGATCATGTGCGTCTGCCTCTCTGCAGTCCGTGCCATTGGTGTCGTCGTGGGATTCTTCAGCGAGGAAAGGAGAGCACGAGCGCCTCACGTCTAGAGCCACAGAAGCAGAGGCGGCCATCGGCCGCGTGCCACGTCAAGACGCCGGAGGCATCGCTGCTGCCTACTCGTCGAAAGAGAGAATGAGGCGCGCGAGAGCGGCAGTGGAGAGGAGTGTGCGGAGGGAGTTTGAGCATGCGCAGTAAGGGTGGTCACGCCGCACACCACCACCACCACCGATTGAACTCCGCCATAATGCTTCGCATCTAAAAAAAACACTATATGGATGTCATGTAGTGCAAGTAGTCTGCTTAACGCATGTTGTATTAAAACGTAGAATCGCACCAGGCGTCAACACATGTAAATTGTGCAACGAGTGGGTGTTTTAATAGGCCCACCCATTACAAAGCGCTAAGACATATTAATTCATGATCCTCAGCAAAACCATCAATAAAGTGAACAGTTGCGGAGGATTGTGTGTTGCCTTACGGACGCGCACTGGGCCCTTTGCTGATTCGCAAAAGGAATAAATATGACGTAGTGGGCACTTAACAACTGTACTTGCAGTCGGCATTCTAGGATACTTTGAAACAGCCAATGTTACGCGCACAGTCATTTGTTACCTTATGGCACTGTTGAGGCATGCACCCAGAGCCGCAATTGAGAAGGCGATGCGCACGGGTCCCGGTCAAGCTATCGCGTTCTATTCTTGAAGACGAAGCTCAAGCATCCTCCAAGTTTTGTATTGTTTCGGCAGTTTTTTTATCCTGTGTGTATGTGCGCTTCTTTATTTTTTTCGCTCTCTCTCTACACCCTGTTTCTTGCCTCTGTTTCTCAACCCCAGTAGAGTGTGGCAAACGGGATGGTATTGTGTGGTTAACCTGCCGGCCTTCTTTTTCATCCGTCTCTCTCTTAGGAAACGGAAAATGCACAGTTCGTTTGGTAAGTGGTGGCTCTGGTTACGCGTTGTGATTCTTTTAAGGATCAGTTAATCTAGGTGCTAAAAGGAACTCGTCATTGTTCATTATTGGCAGAAATAATGATGGCATGGCGTACCATTACAGAATTCAGAGACGTAATGAGTCATTGACATCCGACATTAAGCCACCGCTCGCTACATTTACACTAGACACGCCTTACGTATTTCCAGTATATTCCGTTTTTTACCAGCTGAAGCACCTCCGAGCTCTGCGCGCCACCAGCGGTAAAGGGTGTGTATATAAATAGTTCGTCGTTAGTATATGCTGGATGAGTATGGCGCGTGCAGAATTGTCGAACGCGGCGCGCGACGGATTGAGGGGCCGCAGGTTGAAATCCTCAGTCGCGCACATCGAATATTTCTTTCTCTGGCTTGTATTATATATATTATATATAATATATATATATATATTATATATATATATATATATATATTCCTATGCGGAACACGACCGCGTCGGCAACAAACCTGCCGAGAGTGTCTAAGTCATGGCTATCACAATACAACATGTAGGCACCCATCGAAGCTGCCTGCTTGCGCCTCGAAATTATAAATTTGCAACCGTGAGCTCCGTGGCACGCAAGTTCTAAACCGACACTAGTACTTGCGCTATATTTGCGTCCTGACGCTTCAACACAAACGTATTCGTGTCTGTTTGCACTGTTTCCAAGATTCAGTTTCAAATTCTCGGGAACAAGGCTTAGCGGGCGCGGATGACGAAACAGTTGATCTCAATTATACGGACAACGCGTACCTTATACTTTGACCTCAGCATGAGATAACACAAAGCGATGGCCGACTCCACCGTTCGTTTATGCTGTCGGAACAGTGGGCAAGTAGGAAGGGCGAGTGTGGTTTGAAGCGAGAGATGGCGTCTGCGTGGGCGCTGCCAGGTTGGTTGGCCACCAAAATTAACGGTAGTACCGCTACAATAATTGCGCATGTCATAGATGTGAATCTTGATCAGCGTATCCCGTATTGTTGTGACAACACGTGGCAAACAAAAGCAGTTGTCTTAGACTTCCCCAATAGACCGATCTCACCAGCTAGTTTCACTACGCCACCGCTGCCGTGATGCATGCCGGTAGTTTAGTCATCCGTCCGCGCGCCCGTGTATTCGTTGCTGCGGTGGGCTGCACCGCAGTGAGATTTATTAACTTTCATTTATTTTCCGCGATGGGTGGATTCACATGTTGTGTTCCTGGATGCTTCAACAACAGTTCGAAACGAAAGGGCCTCGGATTTTACGTGTTCTCGAAAGAGACGAAGCTTCGGCAGCTTTGGCTGCAGCGTATCAACAGAGCTGGACAGCGTGGCAAGTAAGTCTGTCTTTTGTTGTGTTTTTTGCTGCGTTAGGGCATTTAGCTTACTCAGTTCAGATTAGCCGATCGACTTGACACAAAATAAAGTGTAGCGAGGCACGTATAAAAGTGTATTTTCCACGGTAAGCGCAGATGCCTTCATGTCACAGCCGCGAAACAGTCCGGCCATGTCGGCCGGCGTCTTCCGAACTTCCTATGCTGAAAAAGCTATTTCATCGCGCGTATATTTATAAAGAATAATCGTATCAGGTGCTGTACATTTACAAAACAGGAGAGCGCGCGCGGCGTTCGAAACGCTTGTGCGGCGTGCTTATCCGGAACGCGAGACTAATAATATTGATGCGATTATGGTATGCGCGTTTCATTAGGCATCAGTGCTATGGCAGAGGCTGTTTCAGGGTGTTGTGTTAATCGCGCATATAACAGACGAAGCCTGTCAGCATGCCCATATCGCAAATGTTTCGTAATAATTTGTGACGATATTTTTTAAACTTGATTTTAGCCTACACTTGATCATTTACGATCTCTTGCGTGCACTATCACCGGGATCACCTACTCGGCGCAGTGCATGTTGATGACGCTCACGTTAGGCAAATCGTGGAGCGAGTCGCTGGTTAGAAATCCGCTCCACAAACTTCCACCCACCACGCTAGTGGCGCAAATCCAGAAAAATCGTACTTTGTTTATGGGGGGGGGGGGGGGGGGGGGGGGTCGGTGAACAAACGTTTCAGCTTCATTCCCCAGCATGTATACCTGTTAATAGTAGCCTCCCACGATTCACTCCTGGAAACTTTCTTGCATTGTAAAGCGTCATTATGTTTGGGATGAGTTATTTATAATTAACATAACCATAGCCTGACAATCAGATTCATAATTTATCATCAGCGGCTTCCGCCAAACTCTCAACATTTACTTACCGTCCACTGTTTACTTACTTTTTAATTTAAAGCCAAACAATAAACATTTGCAACACATCAGGAGCACCCCGTAACATTTTGGAATGTTCGTACTCTTCAGTGCTTTTGAAAGAGAAAGCAGCTTTCACTTTTGTACTTTGTTTCTGCTCTTTGAAAGTGCTTTGGGAGGCACTTGCAAGGCATGCGCGAACACAAGGGGTGTCAGAAATCCCCATAATTTATGCCACGGCACCACCTTGCCACAAAAGGCAAAAAATACGACATTTTTGCAGGTTCTCAAAGTTCGTGCCCACAACAGGCCACAGAGTTTGCGGCGAACACTTCGAAGGAGGGAAGAAAACGTATATGGTTCGGGTACCGACAGTCTTTCCACTTAGGCAAAAAATTATAAAGAAGCGTCGACAAATTCAAGTGAGAACACTGCTTGTGATACATTCGAAGAACACTCATATACATATCATGAGCACAATGAAAATGATCTGCTAAAGAGGCAGCAAGAATCCATTCACCATCTTGAGCAGGAACTAGAAAAAGCTAAAGCAGTAATTACTGCATTGAAGAAGGAGTTAGAGGAGAAAACAAAGCTAATGCAGATTCAGCAAGGCTGTATAACCGCCTTCAGCAAAAGAACAGATGTTTGGTGCTTGAAATATCACGTTTGAGTGGTTGCCTCAGAAAGGCCTCCAAAACAAAAAGAACAGAGTTTGAATACGATGTCTTGGCTCAAAACGAAAAGAGACTGCGCTACTATACTGGATTCGCATCACGCCTGCATTTGGAGGCATTTTGGTCGCTGTTAGAAAATGACGTGAACAGCCTGCAATTTTGGAATATGAAAGGAACTGCAAATGAAGACAGAAAGTTTCTGCTGCCGCTCAAGACACAGTAATAATTGTGCTTATGAGACTTCGGCTGGGACTTCACGGAGCCGACCTTGCATTCAGGTGAGCTAACCCTGTTCTTGACTGTCAACATCTCTGCTGTCATTCAAATATACATGTTCTCTAAATGAAGTGGTATTCCTTAGGTGCAAAGGAAATGCAACATGTTTTCTCATCATTGTAACTTTTGCATTAATTTATAATGCTTACAACATGCACATGTAAACTATCATGCTATAATGCAAGGATAGGACTTAACAAGGAATATTATTGGAGTTTAGTTTTTCGACAAAGTGACTTTTTTCTATAGCTGCTGCCCTGAACGACAAGTGCCTCCCATGGCACTAGTTAAAGGACTCCTAATCCACACAGAGGTTGAAATTTAGTTGTGTTGTTGCAGTTGCACATGAGACTACAACGAACATGTTCCTTTGAGAATGTTTTGAAGTAATGCTGTAATAGTGGATTTAAACGTGTTTGATATCTAAATGCGGCCCTCGCTCGTTTCACTCTTTCCTTCGCTACACCCCGTACATTGTCTCATCTCTTCTCTTGGCTGATGGTTCCTACTTGCTGAGCAAGGAGGATAAGCAGGGAGGACACATACTTGCAGGCAGACAAACAGGCTCTCTCTGCTGTTGAGGTGACCAGGTTCTCCTGGTGACGTCGCAACCAATGCTGGGAATGGCGAATGACCCAGAGAGGAACACTGCATTGTTTATTTTTATTTTGTGGTGCACCTGCGGCACATGGTACTGCTGTGTTTGATACCGATGATTGTGACATTCCGAATTCGATGCATGCATTTACTTGAAATGTTAAAAAATAACGGAGATAGTTTAGGGGCTCTTCAATTTTCCTACGAGTGCCCGTCACTTCAACCCTCCGTCTTCTAGCTACTTCTTGCATTGTTTTAATATGATACAGACACATTGTGGAAGTCTCTCTTCATTTACAGGTTTGATGTGTCGGAGAGCACGGTGTCCCGCCTATGGGTAACCTGGCTTGACTTCCTACACAACAAGCTACGCCAGGTATGCAAAAACACTTTTAAGTTGACAGTCACATAATCATCGTTACTACGTTATTTGTATAAAAAGACGCCTATTTTCACATTGATGTGAGAAAAAGTCTAGTCCATGGGGTGGTACAACCTAACGGAATGTCTGAAGTTATTGATACTCGTAGGCACTTTCAAGATGTGTTGGGAGAATACGATAGATTTCAGCCTGCAATACAATATTGCCAACTAAACAGTGTATGTGTGCTATTTCAGCTACACAATGCATGTACACAGCAATACACTGTTAAAGGCAACACCTGAGCGTATGGCTGCTGGTTGACACCACGGTTAGCCGGTGGCTGCAACGAGTTTTGCGCGGGCACCATGATCACCATGCGTGATGATCTTCGAATGAAGCTTGGACTTGTTGTGCCTATACAGAATGAATGAAACTGCCTTGATCTTGGTTGTCAAATTATCCAGAGATTGGACTGGTTTTCTCAGAGGAAGAATACGAGAGTTCAAGTTGGAAGAAAAAGGTGTCATGCCTACAGAATCTAGCTCTATGGATAAGCCAGTTGCTAATTCCATAGATCCATATGTCTGATCGCATGAAGAAGGTAGGAAGAACGCCTCGACTTAGATGTGTTCTTTTCATTTTTTGTGTCTTTTCATCTTTGTGTCTCATTTGCATGGCAGTGGACAGAAATATTGAAAATGTGACTTAAGCATAACATGCGTGCCGTTCACAGCGGATGGTTGGCAATTGTGGGAAGGGCGTTACTTGTGAGCTTTTGCTGTCATATTGGTTCATGTAAGTCATTATTTCTGTGCTGCGATGCAGTAGAGTATTTCTTTCCTCAATGCAAATAAGTTTAATAAATAAGAACGTGACACCGCAAACAAGTTTATGCACAACGTCAACTGAAAATAAGGATGTAATCATGCAAGTGTAATGATGTAGCAGTGTCACAAATGTACAATAATAATAATAATAATATCTGGGGTTTCCCAAAACCACGATATTGTAGCGGGGTTGCAGCTATGACTATGGTGAGGTGTGCGAAGAAGAGGCAGACGACGTGTCGGTGTGCTGGAAGTAACAACCGCCATCTTGACTGCTGGACCATCCTACACTGCAAATAAGTTATAAATATTTTCGCAACAATATGGCTATGAGAGACCGTAGTAGAGCGTTCCAGAAATTTTGACCATCTGGTGTTCTTTAACATGCACTGACATCACACAGTACACAGGCCTCAACCATTTCGCCTCCACCGAAGTGCGACCGTCGCGGCCGGGATCGAACCCGCGACCTTTGGATCAGCTGCCGAGCACAATAGCCACTGTACCACCGAGGCGGACCACAAATGTATAAAGAAGGGATGACACCAGTCCTTTCTTAACTGAAGCGTTAATGAAAAATTTTACAAAATTATATACCAAATGGATATGTGCCAATATACTAATTATTTGGGAAACAAAGCTTATTGCAAGAACGCCACAAACAATAAGCATCATTCCGTATATTGTACAAGTGTCGGCACTCGTGTCTTCACTTCTCTGTGCCTATTTGTTGCACTGCTTCAAAATGAAAATGTAGACTGACTTTCCGAGCTCTGTTCACAAGAGCAGCAGTTCGGGAGAGTTGCATGTTGTCGCTTCTCACAAATTCAGTTTTAAGGCACATTTTAAATTGAAATAAGTGAGTACTTTTGATGCTTTATATTTTGCCATGGCGTTATCCACACAAACATGGTTCTGTGGAATGAAGAAGCTTTTTTTTTTATCGCATGATGCAGGTGCCCACATGGATGCCACCAGATCTGTGTGACAAGTATCGCCCGCAAGCCTTCCTTTCCAAGGGTTTCAACACCGTGGACGGTATCCTCGACTGCACAGAGATCTTCATTGAAACGCCGTCATCTTTTCGCGTTCAAAGTGAGACGTATTCGTTTACAAGAAGCACAATACCGCCGAGGGACTGATTGTTTGCAGCCCCAACGGATTTGTGACATTTATCTCGGACCTAGTACCTGGCCGTTTGTCGGACGAGGCCTTGACCAATCACTGTGGAATCTTAGATAAATTCACTCCTGGGCGCAGCATCATGGCCGATAGGGGATTCGCTATTGCAGATGAATGTAAGACACGTTCGTTAGGTCTCACCATTCCTCCTTTTAGGGGTGGACGGCCGCAGCTGTCAGAAAAAGACGAAGAGGAAACAAGACGAATCGCAAGCGTGCGGATACATGTTGAGAGAGTAATCAGGAGGGTGAAAACCTTCAGAATACTATCACAGATTTTCCCAAACAGTATGGCTGAACAACTCAACAAAGTGTGGCAGATCTGTGCCCTGTTGTCTAACTTCATTGATTCACCTTTGCTGAAAACTACACCAGCTGAACACTAGAAAAACTGCTTTTGAGATGGTCAGGAAAATTTAGACATTGTCAAAAGTTAATGCCAAACTCTTGTTTCAGTGGCTCCATTGTGTGCGTCTCTGCTCCTTGATCTTCACGTAAAAATTTGTACAGCAAAAGCTTGTTGATTCATATCTCACAGGACCGAAAAAATATCCGAATTGACTAAATTCTGAATTACCGAAAGTATCAAGAAAAAAATTAAGTGTGTGTAATGTCAATACACTTCTTTTTTCTTGACGAATAAGTAAATCCTGCACTTTTCATAAGAGCAGTTTAAAAGCAACAATTTTCGCCTCTTGTGACCTTGTCTACAATGTAACCGCGGCTCACCATCTTCCTGTCTTCACTAACCCGAAACGTGCTACCTCAAAATTACCTGGAAACATTGTTCCCATACAGTTCATGCTGATGGCAGTAGTGATGCAGATTGCACCACCTCGTTTCGGTTGCCAATTATGACCGAATTAAGGAGGGTTTGATCCCATTAAACAACACTTATGCTGGCCGGGACCAGAGAGCGCGCCTGAATATCTGATTTTACGAATCAATGGCTTTCAAATTAACAAGATTTTACTGTATTTATTAATATGCGAGATTAGCACTCATGTCCTAACCTCACATGTTTTCAGTTAGCTAGCACTTTTTCATTCAGACATCTGAATACTTCTGCATGATCAAACAAGGGCATGCGCTAGAAGGAAAGTGATGCTTGCTTGTTTGTGAAAGTGATGGCACAGTGACCAGCACTTTCAAGAGACTGTCAGCAATGATGTTCAGGGACTGTTCGTTGCCTAAGTGATGTCTTGCATTAATGTATCAATATGTCCTTGCACTGTTGATTGCAGGAAAGGTTTACGCACTGCTATGCACGTTACGCACATGTGATAACTTCTTTGATATATGTTCAACCAGTGGCTGCCATATGAAAGAATTTCAGCGTACAATTAAATTATCAGTGTTCCCACACATGATCCAACAGTCTCCCTCTGTGCTCATGAGCTGCTTGAACTATGCCAGTACAAGATAACTGTGTTTACTTTGTTTCTGTCCACCTCTTGTAAATTATGCGTTAATGCCCTCTGAATAATAAAGTGAATACTCTCCTATGTACAGTTTCATTGCTTTATCTAAACGTTGCTGCTAGTGTAAGTGTCTCAACATCTTGAAACTTTAACGAAAGACAAAACCATTCTTAGGCGCTCAAAGCGAAGACACGTTCGACCTCCTACAGTTAGGAATAAAGCTTTTTCTACGGTTTTTCTTTCAAACAAAATTACTGTTCACGTGGTTGTGTCGGTGAAGACGCAAACAATCTAACCAGTACAGAATGAGTTGTTTATTGGGGTGTACTTGTGGTGAGAAAATTATTATTCACAGTGCAGGCAAAAAACACTTGCAGTACAGAGATAGTGGCAAGACACATGCTTTGTGCTGAGCAGTGGTAATATGAGCAGGTCACATAAAAATAATAATCGCATGGGCTGCAGCAGATGGCAAACTTCAGGTAGCACGCAGGAACAGTTCTTCGTCATGCCACCAAGCATGACATCATAGTCCAGTACACCAATATGTCCACATACATCGCAAGGTCCTAAGTACCATCAAAATGGTTCTCGCTATGTCGTATCGGTCCATAATCCAAACCAGTTGGTAGTCCTTGTGGCATCGTTGAACATTGAAGTAATGAGTGTCAATCCTTTTTGGGTCTTGATATGCAGGAGGGCAAGCAGTCTTGCTTCTTTGGCTCATTTGTAGATAAATTGTGAGATCAAGATTGGCTTTGTTGGTGACATTTGGCCACATTGCACTGAACGTCATTGGGGTATTCCTCGCATAAACCAGCTTGAACGATGCATGTTCGCAGTTTCTTGTGTTACACAATGCATTTTCTATGGAGGTGAAAATGCCTGAGGCCTGTGTACTTAGATTTGGGTGCACGTTGAAGAACCCCAGTGGCCGAAATTTCCAGAGCGCTCCACTACGGCGTGTCTCATAATCATATCGTGGTTTTGGGACATTAAGCCCCAACACTTATTATTACAGATAGAGAGCTGCTATGTAGCAGCTTTGTGCCACTCCTCGGCCAGATACATGATACATGGGATATATTAGTACCGAGGATAATTTTCTGCACACGTCATTAAAGTGAGATTACGCATAGTACATCATACACCAGCAGAATATAAATCATGCAGAAAGGGATGACAAAGAGGAACAGTAAATTTACACTGATTAAGAAAGCTGCCAATTTCCAGAGAAATAAGGCACCAGGTACTGGTCAGCAAAAAACTTGCAGCACTTCACCAGCTCAGTGAAGAATGCCTCATCAAAAAGTACAGGAACTTGCACACACTTTTCTTCACTGTACACGAAGAGGACACAACTCTTCAGACCGGTAACCCCCATTTGTGTCTGCACCTGGGTAAAATACCTGCTGCTGGCTTTGAGGCATCCACCACGCAGTTCATTCTTGCAAAATGCATCAATTCTCATGGGGCTTTTGATCTCCAAAAGGCGTGGTGCACAACAACTGCATGTAGCGATTCCGTCTGGGCTTGCCCCAAGGAAAGGATGGTTGCGGCATAAAAAAAGACCACACTGCCTCACGTCGATGTCCACGTGCTGTTATTTTTTTCAAGGAAGGCCTTCCTTGCGCTGTCTTCGCATAAAAGGCCCCGCTTCATGGCATAAGTAGCACGCACTTTCTTACCCATGATAGTGCTTAGCAGAGAGCGCACATCATGGGGCCCCATCTTTCTTTTGCACGTACTATTCACCCATGTGTACACTCTATGCGCCGATGATGCAGTTATAATTCCTTTCCGGTAATGATGCCACATGGGTGATCCACTCTGGAGCCTTGTGGCATTCTCCACAGCATTCACGTCATTAACTGTGTACTGGACTGCACTTCCAGCTTTTACAGCATCAAGCCATCGTTTCGGCATTCCTTTGTCTTCTTCAGCACAATTTGCTGTTTCTGCAATTCTCACGGGCAAGAAGTCGTTTGCCTCGAGAATGTCGGCAAAGCAGTCGAGGCCGCATTTCTTAAGATTGCCATGCAAGTTTATCAGGCTGGGTGTTTTCATCACCTTTCTGTCTGCTTTCAAAGATGAATACTGAATTCGTTTTGGTGTCGTTCTGGTGCACAGCTGATCCTGTCGCAGGTGTCCTTGGAAAAGACTACATTCTCAAAATCTTCCGTGACCTTCCTGGGGTCTCTGGGGTGGTACCACTGTCTTTCTGTCTCTGTGTACGAGAGAGAGTCTGGCACAGATGCCAGATCATGCTGTGCAATGTACATTAAACCATACAAGACACAGCAGATGTGCTTGCACACTGCACCTTTGCCTGCAACGCAGGTGCAGCTCCCCGAAACTACCTCACCATCACATTTATACAACTTGATGGATGCCTTGTACAGGGTCCTAGTAGTCATGGAAGCTAGCACTTCTGCACGTACAACGGTCTCTGCACCACTGCCTTCCAAAAACTGCAGCTTCTGCAAATGTCCTGAAGTGAAGAGGCGTATCCCAGCATCTCGATGTTTTTGAGCACCTTTGCTTTCTATGTACCTGCATGAAATATTATAATGTCAGCATATGGTGTGCAACTTATTGAGTGCAGATGTACACCTGGAAAGATAAATAAATGAATAATACCATTTTTATGGAATTGCAACTTATAACTGGAGTTCAAGAACTGTTCTGAAAGATTATAATTGTGTGGTAAATGACCCCTCAAGCTTCATAAAACAGTATCTCTCTCTCTCTGCCTTTTGTCACAGTGTACTGTGCTGAACAACTGAGTTAATGAATCAATCCAGCTGGTAAAGCATAAGCGATAACAAGCTACTGACCAAGGACAAGCACCTACCCGCAGCTCAACACTGCAAACACAGTTATATATCTGCAATCATAGGTCGGCAAAAAACATGGAGCTCACTCAGACTCACTCACAATTTATATATTGCGCTTAGGGCTCCCTCAGGCTGAGGCTTGCCAAAATTTTTCCTGAACTGGACTCACTCACACGAAATTTTTTTTCCCAACCGGACTCACTCGTACTCACACTCACGAAAATTTTACTCCCCCGGACTCACTCAGACTCACGGCTCGATCTGAGTCTGAGTGAGTTGGACTGAGCTGACTCATGAGTGAGTTTGCCGACCTATGTCTAGAATACACTAAAAGCAAACTGGGAACACAGAAGGCAAACAATTTCTGTCAGAGTGAAAGCTCAATCCTTGAGAATGTCTGAAACGTCAGCATTTGACGCAGCAGCGCTTCAGTAAATGAGAAAAGACCAGTGTGAGGATTTTTTATTATGTCACAGACTTAACTGGCTTACTCCAAACTCGCAGTGTGCTGGCAGGTTTCCACGTGCCTTTATGAACTCTACATTTTTGAGGAATGCTGAAGGATTAAGTGGAATCATGCGCGTGTGTCAGACACTGTTTGCTGATAGTAGGCCTCCCATAGTTTGCGACACATTCTGGTACTACATGACAGGACATTACCTGGCATGTCCAGCAGATTTGGAGCACTCACTCGTTAAGCAAGCTTATTATTTTGCAGTGTGTAGTGCAGTTTTATGTTGCACACACTGTTTGCCGGATGCTTTCATGACCTGCCCCTTTTTGTAGGTTTATTATGTAGTTGTTTTTTCTCTTTCTGTGCTTCCAGTTTTGTTTGTGTTCAAATCCTTCCTATTTGTCATCCCTTTTTTTTCATCTTTGTAGTAAAATATTAATTCTTGCACTGCACTTTTTGTA
The DNA here is from genome assembly GCF_013339695.2 of Rhipicephalus sanguineus. NCBI lineage: Eukaryota > Metazoa > Arthropoda > Arachnida > Ixodida > Ixodidae > Rhipicephalus > Rhipicephalus sanguineus. Next base: position 97,097 of record NW_023614971.1, read on the forward strand.
TACAGGTGTTTGTTACTCTGTAACCTCCCTGAAAAAATGTCCTTGTGATGCTACAACAGGTCCAAATAAATAATTAGGTAATGATATGTGCCATGCAGATGTTTATACCACTCTGTGGATGTGCTTGCTGAAAATTCAATGTCATTTAAGTCAAGCTGCTGCGTGCAAGAGCTGAAAGTTAACGAATGCTGTCTGTCTTAAAAGCCCCGTGGCATTCAAAAGTTGGCACATACTATTTCATATTTTCGTTATTGTTCCGAAAGGCTCAGTTATTTCTACATTCATTGCCATGTCATAATTTTGCTCCTCAACGTGCTTGAAGGAGAAATTTCATAGGTGTTATTTGTCAACAAACATTTTGTGGTGGCATAATCACCCTAAGAAAGGTTACTTATGTGTTCTGGCAAGGGGACGCACTGAAAAACAAGCTTTAACCCATGTCTCGGCTTATTTATAAATTGGTTCCATTTTAACACAATGTTGTACATACCTATAGATGTGTTCTTTTCCAAAGAATGGGTTCAGTGACTTTGTCTGACTGGTCCACTTTTCCTGGTTGTCGGTTATAGGTCTACATGCCATGATCACGATATACAGGCCTGCGACAAAACAATATTTAGCATACTGCAACCTACCATAGTCAAGTGCTAACACACTTTTATGAGCTTGTCATATAATAAAATTTCATAAGCCAAAGGTTTATATGGCGTGATTATTCTTACTGTTTCAACCGTACTCTTAGATGACCACACTACGAGGACCAGCACACATGCAGCTAACTCCCACAGCCATATGCTGCTTAAAGTGCTAACTTGGTCGTCTTCCACAAACAAAGCTCCACTGAAAACGTAGCTGCTTTTGGAAAGTGCTAGCAACAAACTATCCATACACAATAACCATCAATGCAAAAGATGATGCAGCACGAACGCGGCACGAACTACGGTTCCGTAAAATTTCAAGTGCTTGGGCGAGCACGTTTTTCCGTGAGCGACGAATTTTTCTTAGCCCTTAAAGCACATGCCCATCAGTGGCTAGCTACCCATGATAACCGATGCAGCACGAACGCGGCACGAACTACGGCTCCGTAAAATTTCAAGTGCTTGGGCGAGCACGTTTCTCCGCGAGCGACAAATTTTTCTTAGCACATTCCAGTCAGTGGCTAGCTACCCATGATGACCGATGCAGCAGAGACGGCTGCATGATAGCGAACTAGACAAATCGGCATTTCGCCACCCACTACACAGGCGTTCTCGGCTGCGCGTCACGATAATCTAATATGTAAAGCAGCCTTTCCATTTCCTATATTTCTCCTTGTTGCGTATCGCCTGGGTGGTGGTCAGAGCGACGGTACGTAGGCGCGCGTAATCGGCGGGATCAGCTGACCGCTAAGGGCGCATTACAAGAACGGCAGAATCGAGCGCGCAACACAGCGACAACATATCGGACCTGCACTTCCGTGCGTCTTTACTGCTCGGTTTTTCAGTGCTCGGAAAGCTCCAACTGCACCACACTCGGAATGTGTTTAGCAAATGCCCGTCGCTAATGCAGCGAAATACGATCAGCGCGATGCTTCTCACTTCCGCGAAGCGGCCCATACAGCCTTTGGCAACTACCTTTACATTGCCTTACGTTGACTACACCACTTACATAATCTAAACGTTAACTGACGACCAGCTCAGGGTCACAAACCTCTCTGTTTCAGAATAAATGCACGGAAAGACCACGCCGGCTCGTCGGTTTATGCCGGGCCGATCCGGCCGCTACAGCTGTGCAATATAGCGTGATATTTTATAAACTACGCTGTAAGAAAGAATAAGCTTCGTTGAAACACTTACCTAGAAGGTCTGAGTAGTAATGTCAAGCACATGCGATGTTGATCGAAGTCGATTTTCTTCACACGGCGCAAGTTGATCGGAGAGTCTGCAAACCGCAGCGGCACAAGCGCTCCGAGAACTACAACTAAGATGGCGGCCGGTCAGTCGTCGTCGAGCTTGCGCATGCTCAGTATGCTCGGTGACATCGGTCTATTATGAGGCAGTAACAATCAAAATTATCTTTCTCTGCGCAAGCTTGTGGTTTGCCGAAACCTCGTAGCTACCACCCTGCAGCAACCAGTACGTGACAGCGGTAAGCTGTGCCTATATGCGTACAACAGAGAGGGTAGACCCCTACCGACATTGGAGCCAAATGTACGCTTGAACTGTTGAAGAAGTTTATCCTTAAAAGCCTCTGTCATTACTCAGGTCGCATTTCAAGTCACCTCTGCATCGTTCTTCAAATATAAGGGCAACCTTAACATAAATGACTATAGTTTAACTTGTTTCATCGGTCTTGATATCCTTTAGCTGCACTACCGAATGGGAAGTAAATATCTGCTGAAAACTATGCAGCTCGTGCCTCTTTTGCAAAAGGAATCGCACGAACAGTTTTAGCATAGATCCATTTCTGCTTACGTTCTTCTGCTGCTCTCGATGTAAATTTGTATTGATACGAAAGCATCTTATGATCGGGCCAGTGTCCGTTCTGCGACTTCCGCACCCATAATGCGCATGCGCCACCCCCTCCTCTCCTCGCGTGAGTGCGAGGAGGTGGGAGGAGGTGGCGTGAGCGCTGCCTCCGCTTCGTTTCTCCTTTCCCGTTTCTCTCTCTCCGCCACAGCAGTGCGCTCGTATATAAATATAGTGCGTGCTCCCTCCCGATGCACTCCCCTTCGCAACAACGCTGTGAACGCTCGCGAAGCTCAACGTACACTGCAACGCCGGCATGCGTTGTACTCTCCTTCGCAACGGCGCTATGCACGCTCAGAAAGCTGAACGTAAACGGCAACGCCGCTAAGTGAATCTCGAAGCTGCGAGGCTGCTTTCTTCTGGGTACAAGGTATTTTCGTTGGTTGACATTTTGGTAACCAGTGAAATAAAAAAAATATTCACTATTTTAAAATTTTTTCTCGCAGTTTGCCCCGCCTTACTCTAAAAAGTGCCAGAACTTTTGTGTAATTGAATTAAATCCGCCAATTGCAAGAAAAATGGAAACCGTGAGATGTCTTCATTTATCAGGTGCAGGAGCTGAATACAGATATGTTCCTCTCAACCCACACGTGCGGTGTTTTCACGGCATATAGTTCATTCGCTTGTAGGATCTTTGCTTCCATTTATGTCCGGACTGCGGCTGTGGTGTACATTCTATCGCCCACACCAACGTCATCGTTCCTGGCGTATTTTCATAACTTTTGAAGAAGGACTCTTGTCCTTCTACAAGTTCTGCGGTGGCCTTAACAATTCTTGATGGAATTTAGCGGCCCAAACCACGATATGATTATGAAAGACGCCGTAGTGGAGAGCACTGGAAAGTTCGCCAACCTGTGGTTTTTAACGCGCACCGAAATATGAGTACACAGGCGTTCGAGCATTTCGCCTGCACCAAAATTGCGGCCGCCGCTGCCGGGATTTGATCTCGTGACGTGCGGTTCAGCAGTCGAGCATCATAACCACTAGACCACCATGGCTAGGTTCTGTAGTTGCGTTTAGGTTGTACAACAACCCCATGTTTCATGCAATTCGTTTTTTCTTTATTTTTTTGGAGGGGGGGAGCGATGGCGCTGTCACGCGTAGCTAGTCTGCTTTCTTTGGCAACGTCGGCCCTTGCTTGCGTGAGACTGCCTTCACGCATGACATGTTATCTTTCATGAATGCACTGTGAACAGATTGCTACGGTGTGCGAATTTTCAGGCTACGGTGTGCGCGTAGCTTCATTTTCAACTTCTCCGGAGACGTTGCAAAAAGTCTTTTATATGCGAAGGCATCTTTTGCTCGGGGCTGTGCCCAGTGGCGTCCGCGCTCCACTGCGCATGCGCGTCTCTTGCCCCTCTCAATCCTCTCCTATGCTACCCCCTCTCGCGTGCGCCTCATTCTTTCCTGCGCAACGCCGCAATGAGCGCCAGCGCATGCGCGTCCCTCCTCTTTCTGCTCACCCACGCCCCCCCCCCCCCTCTCGCGGACCTCATTCTCTCCTGCGATGAATTGGCAGCAGCGATGCCTCCGGCGTCTTGACGGGGCACGAAGGCGGCAGATGGCCGCCTCTGCTTCTGTGGCTCTAGACGCCAGGCGTTCGTGCTCTCCTTCCCCTCGCTGAAGAATCCCAAGACAACACCAATGGCATGAACTGCAGAGAAGCAGACGCGCATGCGACCTTGCGGAGTCTAATACCTCAGACGCCGGCAGTTCTACGCAGCGGGAGCTGGATGGAGACTGGAAGAGAGTGCTGATTCTGTGCCAGAGAAAGGCACCGGCTCGAGAACGCCAGAAAAAAATGACACCATGTCCCGCTCAAGCGAACCATCTCGCAGCTGCTTCGCATGCACACATGGTCCCCATTTAGCGGGAGATGGTGTAATTTTTTTTTCTTCTTTACATCCCGCCTCATTTAGTATTTCTCCTTGCCACTCGCACACGCAAAGACAGCCTATGCTTGTTATCTCTGACTGCTTCAAACAATTTAGTTTGTCGGGAGTAAGGAATGGTGGCCATGGCGTGCAGGAATGGTGCTCATGCACTACGTTCCTTTTACGATAATAGGCATCTTGAGATGCAATATCCAGTGCGGCTGACTACTAAGAACAGCGGTGCGAAGTACAAGTTCTGTGCACCTGTCACGGTTGCTCTCTGTGTTCTCTAACACTTCTTTTCAGCACACTTCACTGATTTCTTATTCAATGCCAAAGGTTCCTCCGTGAGCACGCGAGCGTCGGTGCGTCCGATTACAGATCACGCATTTTCGTTTCTTGAAATTAATTGGTTAGGTCACTTCAATATAGCTTGCGCTGTGCAGGAATACGGATATGATATGCAACACACGCGCGGAATATCACCATAGCAGAACCTCGTCGCCAGTTTACGTAGTCTAGCTTGCCGAAATGCAGCCCCCCTTGGTGATATTTTTCTCACAAGATAATCTCATAGAGACAAATATCGAAATATTCTTGATTAAGGTAATAACTTTGTTTTCGAGAAGAGGGGACAAATAAGGAGCTAATGCTAAAAGAAAGGTAATTTTATTGAAAATTTGTTGTATACCTTTGTGGTTCAAAGCTTTCAGCTTATTGTTGCGAAACATCAACACCTCTACCACATGTCGAAACATCTCTGTTACGTTTTTTCATGCTTGCGAAACGCCCACATTTGTTAACTTGAGGTTTGATTGTACTCCATTTGTGGAGAACGATAAGCAGTCCCAATTTTGCGGGAATTCAATTATGGCAGAATAGACTAAAGAACGTACTAGCGTGTTTATAAACATCTGGAACTGTTTATAAGGCATGCGGCACTCTATAAAAAAACAGTTGATTTTGAAACCTTCTTGTACTCTACCACGAGGAAGCAGTATGGTCTACGTACGAATGAATAAATCATTGAGCACACTGCTACTGGAGCCAGCACAGTAACAGCTCACTGAGTTCTCCTTCGTTGTAGTAGCAGTTATGGCCCAAGTTTATTCGACAACATTTTCCTGAACTAAGCGTTTAATCTGAAATGTTTCGGGCAGTTACGAGTAATAAGGCCATTTTGTGCAAGAAACGCTGAACCTCAATTGAAGATCTTGTATATTATCTCAACGAACCGCTTCCGGGCACGGTCTGTCGCTTTAAATTCAAAGCGCTCGTTGCCTGATACACGTGGACGCTGAACGGCGCCAGCAGGATTTAAGCTTAGCGAAGCGCTCTTGTGTAGCACTTCAAGGGACATGCTTATGTAAATGATTTCGACGGTGGTTTAATAATAATTGTGGGGGTTTCACGTTCCAAACTACGGTACGACTATGAGAGACGTCGTAGTGGAGTGCTCCGGAAATTTTGACCACCTGGGGTTCCTTGACGTGCACCTAAATCTAACTACACGGGCGTCTAGCATTTTGCCTGAATCGAAATGTGACCTCTGCGGCACTGATTCGATCCCACAAGCTTTGGGTCAGAAGCGGATCACCAGGAACATTGGACTACTACGGCGGGTTGACGCCGGTTTTGCACTAGGCGACGATAAAAACCCGGGAAGGAGATGCCTCTTCGTGTCATGGTGCATTCAGAACACTGCTACGTTTACTTATTTATTTACCTATATATTTATTTATTTTTACCAACGCCTTAAATGCCTCATGAAACGCTAAAGTGGACCATAGGCATCGGCGTCCCGCGGTGTCAGGGAAGTGTGACGCAAAAAAATCATCATCACGTGATGACGCCACGATGACGTTCCAGATCTCAAGAATTTGTGACGTCACCATGAAGTCTACGTGACGTCTCGTCATGACGCCCCCCACATGACATAGTAGCTTGGTGAAAGGTGGTCCCAGCACGTATGCAATGAAAAACCAGGTCAGGAGCCTGGAATCTTGGAGGAAGAGCAAAACCACGTTAGGTGCAAAAAGCTTTCGAAGGGTGGCGGGGCAGAATCGATACAACTAGAGTTACTGTATATGCTACCTTTAGGTAGCAGAGTTGCGCATCTGTCTTCCAAACGGCGCTGGCAACCATGCATTGCGGAGAAGTTGACACTCGGGCCAATTTTTGTATTTCTCGGCACCACCGCTGCAGCGAAATGAATTAACACTAGTCATCGACAGCGAATCTTTATTGCCGGCCTTCAACACACCAGATATGTTTATCGGCGACACGGTAGGCATGTCGCCTGGAAAAACGGAGTGCGACTTCACTGCATAGATGTGGTTGCTAGCCGGACCTATGCGCAACTCTGCTACCTAATGGTAGCATATGCAGTGACTCTAGATACGACTGAGAAGAAAAAAGATGGCTTTCGCTTCGAGTCGACTTAAGTGAATGCATAAGGGACCCTGTGAGCTGTTTTATTACATACAGCAGCATTTGCCACAACAGCATAAAAGTGGGGGGAGGGGGGTTACACACATATATTGCACATTTGCGAATGCAAATACGGTGCTCAGTCTTATAAAATCGAACAAGGCTGCGCAAACAGGTGAGCAAAAGGAACATGATACCGGTCACCGTTCATTGAACACGTTGGGTACATTAACCGGACACGTTGCCCACTGTGAACGCGCAAGGAGTTTGCGACATGATCGAAAAAGAAGCAACTGAAGAAAGCGAAGAAAACGAGAGCGACGAAAGCTTTGCTATTAAAACGACATCACTTGCACGACCGACGCAGTAAATCCCTTAGGCAGAGACCGAACAGGGGTGCTATTATGGATACTTTGAAACACTGCGCTCTACAAGAAGATCTTGTGACATTAAGAACAGACATACCTAATAATGGTCTCTCATCGAGGAGAAAGATGTCGCGAATGAATTATATGAAAGAAGCCAGCACTGTATCAGTATTTTTTTCTCCGATGCTGACGTTCCTAATGCAAGCCATTCTCCGTTGCGTGTCGTCTCCTTTCGGAGGACAGACCGCCCCATCAAGGTTACATTAACCGGACACGTCTTACGCACCACGATCAAAGAAGCTCCTCCTGCCGTTTTCATCGAATCACTCAAATATTGCGAAACGGGCCATCGCTTGTGGAGCCCTGAGAAATGCCCTCGTTCGCCCCTGCCACCACTCGATTGCAAGCAGCTATGGGTCGCAAGTTCAGAGGCTAAAGGAGAGTGGCTACCCGGTGAGCCTGCGGACTTCGTTGACTGCAGCTCTTTGCGAGAAGTGAGGTCCACGAGGGAACGCATCCGGCCGAGCCTTCAGAATTCTAAGGCTGTGGACACACTGTGTACATCCCGTATGTACACAGTGTGTCCAACCGCATCAAGAAGGCCGCTGGGCGAGCTGGGGTCCATGTAGTATTCTCGGCCCCCAACAAACTGAGCTCCCTTTGCAAGAAGGTGAATGAGAACAAGTAAGTCAGCAAGGGTTGTGAAAAGAAGCACTCAACGAACTATGTCCCATGCAGGTGTGAAGTAGTGTACGAGATCCCGACCTCGTGTGGGGGTGCCTATATCGGGCAGACGGGCCGTTGCCTGAACGACCGTCTGCGCGAACACGCCAACAACTTCAAGGCATGAAGCGGAAGCAATTTGGCCATTCACTGTGCTAAGTGTGGCTGCCAACCTCGTTTTCAGGAGACTCGTGTGCTGCGCACATACAAGTACCAGACTGCACGTGAAGTCTACGAGCCTTTCGCAATGAAACGTAAAAATGAGGCACGTGTAAGCGAGCCGTCTATTAATCTAACAGACAAGGAGTGTTGCTATATCCGTAACTAATCACCTATGACTAAACGATAATGCGCCGCTGGATGCATGCGCCGCTAGAAGCTCTCTTATGTTTCACTTCCCCGTTTTTTCCGTTTCTGTGTATATTTGTGCGTCTTACAATAAACCATCAGTTGGCAGTCAGAGCTAGTCCTGTGTTCTTTCATGTCCGCGTCTTCGCGCTGTTTTTTTAACCATGGATTTTTACCAACTGGCTCGCATTCACTCGCTCCCACCAAGGTATTCCACTGGATACGGTGCTCGACTGCTGACCCAAAAATCGCGGGATGGAATCCCTCCTGCGGCTACTACACTTTTATAGCGGCAAAATGTTTGAGGCCCGCCTATATTTGGGCGCACGTTAAAGAGCCCTGGGTGGTCGAAATTTCCTGAGCTCTCCAATACGACGTCTCTCGTAATCATATCGTGGTTTTGGGATCTAAAACCCCACAAATAATATTGTTTTGGAAAACGAGGAGACGACGCTATGCTGCCTTTCAACCGTGATGGCATGCATATCCGCGCAAAACACAAGTCTATGGGCACCACTTCTTGTAATTCTAAGGCCTGCGCGAGGTGCGATGGCAGCAATTTAGGAACTATACCGTAGCTAGCTTCTCAGCGCGCAGTATTGCGGAACGCCTTTTTCTTGCATGTTGACCTTGAATATGCTGCTTACAGGTGCACACGCCAGATCGTGGGAGACGCTCAGCTGAAGTCGCGAGTACTTACAGATAGAGGTCAATCTGCCTCGTAACACTGGGCTCAAAACGAAAGCGAACGCTGTAGGCACCTCCACTGTAACCCCTTCGTATAACATCGATTACCACAGGGTGTGGGCTCAGCCGGAATATTTTCTGAGCCATGTTTAAAGGCTCCGCTAAATTGTTTTACAGCGTGACTAACCTGTTATGAACTCAGAACAACAGCCGATTTTGGTGGGGATGTTGTCCGTTGCAGTTTGACGCGCCAAGGTATAAGATAACAACACCCGCTCCACTGTTTGTTCAATCTTAGCACTACCAGTGCGTAGGCGCGCCAATTTTTTAAGAGCCGGGCGTTATCGATTCATCCCTAAAAAAATGCACAAACGTGCAAACCGGCACAAAACTCCAGCTTACACGGCGCTTATCGCTTCGAACCGTAAGATGGGCATGTTAATATTGAGGTGACACGCACCGAACGGGGGCTGCGCAGCACTTCCAATGTGTCACATTGGTACTAACGCTACGAAGAAGCGCGTCTTGACATGACGCCTTGCGTACCATCTTGTCGGTGTCACTTCGCTCGCAATTTGTTGATTTCACACTCCAAAGCACCCTATCTCGTCGTGTTACTTCACTGGCCCCATGGCACTGTAGCGTTCTCGGAGTATATAATGTCGTGGTGGCGCTAGTATAACATACCAGGACAGAAACCATAATTAACCATAATTACATGCGGATGCGTTTTCTTCGTAAGCTGAGCGATATTAACATTTTGAGTATTTTTTCACCTTTTTTCAACAGTGAACTTTGATATTGCCAGGATGTGGAGAGTGAGTGGGGCAGAGAGGGGGCACATGGCGTAAGCTGTTTGACAAAGTAAAGTAAATACTCTATTAACGCAGAAAATCACACATCGTACGTCAATAAAATAAGTAACAAATTAGCAGTGAAAAGAACGGAGAGGAATAACAACACGTATTTCCAATTTGAAAATTGAGTGAGTAGAATAACATCTCTAAATGAAGCCAAAAGGACATCAGGCGATAATGAGGAGTATTGCATGTACCTGTGAGATAAAAAAGCAAGAACTATCAACCAGCGTTTTAAAGTTTAACTGTAAAAAAGTCGGCAGATCCCACGCCGGAATCGGTATCATGCGAAGTAGTCAGCGAGTACTTTTATGCTGCATGTTTTCGCTTTGAGCCAAGCGTTACGAGGTGGATCGACGCGTTTTTATAACTGCAGTAGATGTGTGCAGATCGTGGGCTTACCAGGCACGCCGACAGCACTGGCGTTTAGAGGGTAACTTACTGTGTGACGTAACGGCATCACTCACGTTAGAGCAGGTACATCTGTATTATCGAAACGAAGTGTATTTTACGGTGCGATGATGCGAATACCATACGCACCTTTCGTTAACCTGATTACCCCGGGTCGGGCGGCGCTTGAATTTAGCTTGGTGATTTATAGGAATACAAATGTATTATTTACTAGACTGCTGTAAAAGTGGGGCCAACACTAGAACCACAATTGACATTAACCAAGCCTGACGTCTGTATCACAGGAGTATATATGTAATGTTTATTGCTTTGCTATAAAATTATATAAGTAGCACTCCAACCACAATTGACGTTGCACCGACAATACGCCTGTATAGGGTGTTTTTCCAAAGCACTTTCTCCACCTGGCGTTGCTCTGTGATAGAATACCTGACTGCCACCCAGAATTATTAAGTTCAAATTTTGCTGGGATCGTAATTTTCAATCTTTGCACTCGTCCGGTCAACGCTGCCGATGTCAGTTTTTCTAAAGGCTCTCGAATTTAATTAACAACGTCGGTTGTCGCCACTCGGCCAAAGTTGAACCACTTGCCCAAGGGCCAGCCATCGTCAACGGCTGACTAGGTTCATACTTGTGTACATTGTTGATCAAAAAGCAAACATTACGCATATCTGAGGCGCAACATCACTAGGTAAGTATTAGGCGGTGTGTCCCTTTAACAGAAAATACATAGATACGCAATTTTAAAGACCTTGATGGTATGCGTTTAACATTGAGAGAGTAACGCGTTTATTAAAAGATTGCCACAGCTGAAGCGATCAGCGGTCCAAGCCGAGCAAGCGCGAGGGCCAACAACAACCGTCTTCGTCGTCTTCTTTCGCAGGCGTTCTTGTCTGCGCCCTACCACGTTACAAATCACTCCCCCGCGGAAAAGGAGCTATCCTGGCGACCTAAGGAACAGGTACAACTGGTGGGTCATAATGGGGCTTCAGTCGATCGACGTGAACAGTCTCGCGGCCGCGACGACGGCGGTCCGTAGATGATTGAATAGGCTCAATCATATAGTTAACTGGGGATGCTTGACGTAGGACACGGTAGGGGCCTTCGTACTTAGGCAGTAGCTTTGTGGAAAGGCCAAGAGCGGAGGAGGGAACGCGAAGCCACACCAACGTTCCAGGCGAATACGACTGAGGAGGCAGGTTTTCGTCGTGACGGTCCTTCTGGCCCTACTCGCCCTACAATATTACAACCCTAGTTTCTTAAGGTGAGCTGAAAATGCGACTGCGCTGAAACTTGTCTTCCTCCGTGCCCTCTGCACAAGCTCATGTTGTGTTTCGGTTTCGGTTCAGTATTGCATTGTCCGAATGACAGGGGGCGCCGCTATGGCATTCCTGTTTTACCCAGGCGACGTGTAAGTAAGAGAGTTTGTGGATAGTACTCGTTGAGTGTGGACATTTCTTCTCCTTCGGCGCATCGCGCCAAACAGCGTGTTCGGGCTGGCCGGCGTCCCCACCGGTCGCGTTGGTCACCGCCGGTCTTCGCCTGCCGCTGCGCCGGGACTACCAGCCCGAAACACAGAACTCGTGTTTCCCGACGTATTGCCAGATGGCGTCCATATCTCACGCAGCGCCTCTTCTATCGTCTTTAGACGACATTTGCAGCGAAGCACGCAGATACGCGGCCAATTTTTTCATGACCAGACAGACATACTCGTCAAATCCTCTTACCCTCCCATGCCAATGTTGGACTGCACTAATATAGGGATGTAATCACGAGAGCACCCAGACGTTGGCAGATAGATAGATAGATAGATAGATAGATAGATAGATAGATAGATAGATAGATAGATAGATAGATAGATAGATAGATAGATAGATAGATAGATAGATAGAAAAATTGCACCATCTCCCGCTAAAGGGGACCATGAGGCGATGCGAAGCGGGAGCACTTGCACGATCGCGTTTCGTTGGCGTTCGTTGGGCATGCTACCGACCTCGCGTCATGGAACGCGAAGAGGGACGCTACGCGCGTCGTATGTTCCATCTAGCCCTGCTGTTAATTCTCACAGGGCGAGCGGGGAACGCGGTCGACAGGCGGGCGAGAGGGGGGCAGCGTAGGAGAGGAGGGAGAAGGGGAGGGGACGCGCATGCGCTCGAGCTCATCGCGGCGTTGCGCAGGAGAGAATTTCGGCATGTCTAGCCCGCGTTTCAGTGGAAGAGTGGAAAGGGGTATGGGAGAGGGGGAGGGGAGAGGGAAAGTGGAGAGGGTAGGGAGGGGAGAGGGAAAGTGGAGAGGGGAAGTGGAGAGGGAAATAGGAGTGGGGAAGGGGAGAGGGTGAGTGGAGAGGAGGTGTGTGGAGAGGGTATGCGCATGCGCAGTAAGGGTGGTCACGCCGCACACCACCACCACCACCACCACCACCGGATTGAGCTCCGCCTTAAGATACTTCGTATCTAATAGATAGATAGATAGATAGATAGATAGATAGATAGATAGATAGATAGATAGATAGATAGATAGATAGATAGATAGATAGATAGATAGATAGATAGATAGATAGATAGATAGACAGATAGATAGATAGAAACGCTCAATGTGCCAAAGATACGCTAAGAAATGCTTCGCATTTAAAACTTGAAGGGTAAGCACCCGCAAGACGCTGCTGGAAAGCTTCGCTCTTACGCGCGGTCGCAGTGCAGCCGCAGTTTCGCTGCACGAAACAAAGTCGTATCGGGAAGGCGTTTCTGCTAAGCAAACAACAATGCTTCCCATCTCCTCACACGTAGTAGCGGCTGTGGCTGCTTGAATATCTTAGCAAAATGGAAGCTCATGGATGAAGTGCACTGCTTAGGCATAACGTTGCATGCCGTAGTTTTCTGATCATTGCTACGGAATAACCGCAGCAGATCTTGTACGCCATACGCAATCTCTGCATCTGAGGACGCTAGGAGATAATACTTAGAGGATAGAAGTGCGTCCAAGAAAGAAGACGCGGGAAGGTGGGTAGGAGAAGGAAAAGGGCAGGGGCATGGCTTAACGAAGGTATCGTACGGCTGAGATCTCGTAATTAGCCGGATCATGGAGTGCGCAGCTAGCTTCCGAGCTTGCGTGCCCGCGGTCTTCGGACGGGTTGGCTCGATGGCGGGATGATCGGCTTCAGCCATCATGCTGGCTAAGGAGGGAGCTTATCACGGAATCAGCGAGGAAATGGAACAGCGCTCAAAGTACAATGAAAGGAAACAGGGAAAATATGATTAGGGAATGGCAGCGCCAAGAATAATGCTTGACCCGTTCATCTCTGCATGCCCGGAGGCCAGTATGCGCACACTGATAGGAGGACAAGAAGAAAAGATGATGTCGCAGCCACAACAAAATCTGCAGAGCAAACGGGACGTAAATGTTGTTGTCCACAAGAAGGAGACTTCGATGCGGACTAAGCAAATCTTCTTACAAACAGAAGCAGTAGCGGAGCTCATAAATAAAAACAAAAAAAGGAAATCTAGCATCGAATGTCAGCTTCTGTAGTACATACGAAAATAGGGAATCGGTAGAGCTTGAAGATTTCGCGAACGTAGGGCGCAAAAGAACAACAACCGAGAAGAACAGTGCAATTGGAGAAAAGTAGATTGTTCTGCAGTTTTCCTTACCCATGTGCCTTGCCGCAAATCCTCTAGAAATAAAAAAAATACAGAACTTTTTGTTGGGCTAGTTGGTACATGCTTACAGAAAAACCAAAAAGACGCGTACCATCAAGGAAAAAAGTACCATCAAGGAAAAAATACAGCATTACATAGATCACGGCTTCCTTGTATTTACCAAATTCGCCAGTGGCAAACCTATAAAATTAGAAAAGATACAACACAGCGCAGTCCGTCCCGTATGGTTGATCAAATAAGCCCGGTCTTGAATGAGTGGCGCAACCAGTACGCCAGAGCTTTCTTCTAACGTTTGAGGAGACCGACGTTAGCAGCAAGTGCAAGAAGTCCGTGGCACGGACAGAAAGTGGTGGCGAAGAAACATCGAAACATGTCTGAGTATCGTAAAACCCGTAAAGCGAGCATTGCATGTGTCCATTGCTTCAATAAAAGACCAATTTCAGAGCTCTGCGTAAGGAGTGTCACTCAGCGTACGCTTTAACTGCAGTGCTCTACAATCCGCCACCATCCCGACCAATGCCGGCTGTCTAACGAGGTTTACAGACGTTCCTGCATATCATATTGGCACTATTTTGTATCGTGACTGGCAGGTGTTACCAATCTGACTAGATTCTGATCACTTGTACACGAGGAAAAACAACTTGAGCGGACGGGATTGTGGCAGTACTTGGGGGCGTGGATATTATTTAGGATAACACGAAGCATTGCTTCCGCGATGTTCTTCGCACCAGCAGACGATCGGCGAAGCCAGAGGCAACAGATTGAATACGTATACTCCACTGGATAGCATCGGCTAGTTGCCCAGGCCGAACCTGGGGCTAATACCTTTGGGAAACATGACTACGGCAAAATACCGAGCAAGCGCTCTCCCCCCCCCACACGGAGAAGGATAATCCGACCAGATTTAGAGGGGGGAGGGGCGCTTGCTCGGTCCCGGATCAAAATTTAAGATGGCGGCGGGAGAGCTGCCAGAAATAAAAAATGCCCATCCATGTTTCTAATAAGTGCTTCATTTATTTATTGTTTTTATTCCCTCTCGTCACTGTCAAACCATTGAAGTAGTGACCGGTTCGACCAATATACGACCCGCCACTTGACAACAGAATTTCCTAAACAACAGTAAATACGCATTAGATGTACGCATTCTTGTGGTTCTTTTTATACAAGCGATGCTCGTCTTAAGAAAATGTGGCCGCAGGGGAGGAGGGGGCGCTTCCTCGGTCCTTGGCGCGTATTTCAGATCTCCCGAAAAAGGCGGAAGGGGGCGCTTGCTCGAGCGGGGGCGCTTGCTTGGCAATTTACGGTGTGTGTTAAAGCGACAGCGTTAAAGAGCTCGTTCCGCAGAAATTCCGGTGTCGACGTCGGCGTCATTGGTTGTGATCGCAAGAATTATCATCTTGTATAAAATAAACAAAAAGAATCTTAGGTTCGAGTGAGAACCGAACCGAGGACGTCTGCGTGGTAGGGATGGTCGAGAGAGAGAGAGAGAAATAAGCGTTTATTTGTGAAACTGTGTTCCGAGCGATACTCGGTATCACCCTAAGGTGGGAAGGCTCCCTAGTCCAGGAACCCTGTGGCCTCAACTGCCCTCTTAGCCCTGATGACAAGTTGTCGCTGGTCTTCCAGGTCCTCGAGGGCGAGCTTGGCCTCCCACGTTTCGGTTAGGTGGTCATCGTTCGTGTTTGGTGCGTGATTGACGTCCGTCTCATGTTGCATATTGAGGTCTACATGACACGGGCATTCCAGGAGCAAATGTGCCAGGGTGTCCGGTATGCTGCAGAACGGGCACATGAAGCTATGTTTCGTTGGGTAGAGGCGGTGCATTAATATTCCATGTATGTGTGTGTGTTGCTTTGCAGGCGTCTGATGATCACGCTTTCTTCTTTAGTCAGTATTGGATGTGGTGGAGGGTACACCCGTCGATTAATCGATTAAAATTTTTAATCGATTAATCGTTAATCATTCGTCCATTTTGACTTTCATGAAATAATTGCTTTCTATGTGATGTTTTAATCGATTAATCGATTAACTGAGATTTATGATGGGTGCTTAAAAATGGATATCTCATTGTTTGGGAGGAATTGTTTGTGTTTGATGTCGATTGAAGTCTTTCTATCAGACGCGCAAGAGATCACATGTAAGCATTTGTGCCTTCGTGAGAATTCGCACTTTCCCGCAGTGGTTATAGGGGGCCCGTCGTCTTTGGGTGATGTCACGGATTGAAAGATCTGTGACCATCATCCATGGACGATTCGGCCGCAGGTCGTATTTCCTCGAAGCCTGCCTCCTCGAGCGCACCGAAATCGGAGGCGTTGTCGTCTACCATACTGGTCGGAAAGACGCACCGGAAACATGAAGCGTGGCGAACTCCCGCGAACGGCAAACCAGAGACGAGGAGGAAGAGCAAGTAAATAAGATGCTTGCACTCATACGGACGCCATCTTTTCCCTGTTTGTACGTTAGATATTGTGGAAGCCCTCGATATTACTATAACTGCAGACTGGCGTGATCTCTTTTATGAGGTCACCCATGCGAGATTACACAGCAACATGCTGCCCTCAGACAAACCGAATCAAAACGGCAAGTTGGGCGAGTTGGTAGTTGACCATCGTTTGCTGAGGGCAGCGCGACCCGGACTGAGGACTGAGAGACACGTACACAAACAAGCGCTGAATAACAAGACCACTTATTATTATTATTATTATTATTATTATTATTATTATTATTATTATTATTATTATTATTATCATTATTATTATTATTATTATTATTATTATCTGGTGTCTTACGTCCCAAACCAGGATGTAATTATGAGAGACGACGTATTGGAGGGCTCTGGAAACTTCGACCACCTGGGGTTCCTAAATGCGCACTTAAACCTAAGTACACGCCCCTCAAGCATTTTCGCTTCCACCGAAAAAGCGGCCGCCGCAGCTAGGATTCGGGTCAGCAGTTGAGAACCGTAAACACTAGACCACCGAGGAGCCCGAACTCTGAGCGTGTCTATGTATCAGACATTAAAACATAAAACGAAAAAGGAGAACTTTAAGGGTTCGTTTTACAGCGAAAGCTGTTATGAGATCGTTTCAGCGGCCGTTTTGGCGCCGTAGTTGTCCGCCACCGCCGCCGCCGCCGGTGTCCGTAACCACTATCGCTTGAAATAGAAAAAAAAAAAGAAATAAGAAAAAATTCCACGATGAAAACGAGGTTCGAACCTGGGCCCTCAGCGTGGGATCCCACTATTCAACATCTGAGCATGCCGGTGCTTGAAACTGCTTTGCAAAAAGGTCCTACACAGGCTTCATGTCGGGACGGAAGCAGATTAACATGTACAATATAGCGGGGTAGGAGAGTAAATAAGTACCAAACGTCGAACAACGCGAATTCTGTAACCAGGCGTCACACAATGCAAATTGCGCAACGAGAATGTTGTTGAATACTTCCAACCCATTATAAAGGGATCCGCCATAATTCTTCATCGTCATCAGGCACAGCATCAACAGAGTGCGCAGCCTTACATGCATTTAGCAGGCACCTCGGCTCTCCGTAGAATGACGAAAAATGGCATAATGCCTGCTTTCATACTTCTCAAGAATTACAATGATTTATATCGTAGTGGGCTGCTCACAACTGCACTTGTATTGGTGTCAAGGAAGCCCATAAGCGCATGATCCATTTCCTCGGGTCTCAGTAAAGGTCTTCGCCTCCCCCCCCCCTCTCTGTCTCACGTCAACGTATGTTATACAGCATGACAGGAGAGGGAAATAGCGACCGGGCGTCACCCAATGCAAATTACATAACTGGTGGGCCGTTTAAAGCTTCCAACCCATTACAAAGGGATGAGCCATAATTCTTCATCGTCATCAGTCGTCGTGTCAACAAAGTGCACATAATGCCTTACAGACGTGTAGCTGGTACCTCGCTTCTCCGCAGAATGGCGAATTATGGCTTAGTAGGTGCTTCCCAGCTTCACAAAAATTGTTATTTATGGCGTAGTGGGCACCTTGCTAGTGTACTTGTATTAGTAGTCCCAAGAGAGCTTACAACGGGCTCTAGAAACGCCACTCTTCCAGCTTTCGCTGTGACTGTGCTGTGGTTAAACGCAGGCCTGGCGTTTTTTTCTTTGTAAAGCAAAACAAAAACAAAAAAAGGAACACATATATGTCCCATAAAGTGGACCGGGGATGACGGCCGCTGCAGCTCAGCTGGTAGAGCATCGGACGTGTTATTCCAAGGTCGCAGGTTTCGGTCCCTGCCAGAGGCAAGTTACCTTTTCGTCCACTTTACTTTCTTCACATTTACATCATAATTACTACATATAACATCTCCTATACTTTCCTTGGCTTTTTTGTCTGTTAGTTCTCATTAAAACACATTGTATTTCGCGACTGTCCTCTTTTCGCGTAAGAGCAGAAGACGATGTGGGAGTGCAAGCATTAGTTGAAAGCTGCTTTTCCCCAGGGTCTGTGAGACTATTTTCATAATCCGCGAGCGCGTTTTCTTGCGCTATATATTCGCCGATCTTAAGGCGGCACCTGTTGTGGTTCAAGTAGAGTCGAGGTCGTAGTTGCACGTGCTGGGGTTTTGTCTATTATGCGTGTTTATGTCAAGACAGCTACTGAGTCTACATTTTCAGCATCATAGCGCTGAAAACACAGGGACCAAAAAAGAGGTCCTGCGAAGAGGACGCAGCTTTTTGAACGAATACGAATTAACAACAGTCCACATCTTGAAACATAAAAATCGCTTATATATTTGAAGAGCGACCTGATTTTCAAGATAAGTTACCCAAGGATCTTGGCTAAGTAGCGATATAGCGATAACTTACCCGAAGAGGCGGATTCTTGCCTTCGGGAACGGAGTCTTCAACATTGTAATTTTAGTCATGACCACGTTTCTTTGGAGGCCGACTTTTTTTTTTATTGAAATGATGAAATAGGAGAGGTTGGTGCCATTATAGTGGCACCGGCTACTCCTTTTCGCTTAGAAGGCAGAATATGTAGTAACAAGATTAATAAGGGCACAAAATGCAATACAGTAGAACACATAGGAAAATACGCACAGCCGAACATCACATGGCAGTTCATAAACGTCTAAAACGTCTAATAGGTTCATATGTACAAAATACGCACAGCCGAACATCACATGACATTTCATATACGTCTAAAGGTTCATATGTACACAAGTGTTGTATGACAAGTTCAAATGGGAAAAGTCAGTTCACCTGTATACGTTCAAACTCAAATATTCTGTATTGCTTGACATACACAGGAAAACACACTGACACAAATGATGACACATAAAATCAAACGCACTATCACAAACATAACACAATTCCTTCAGTATGAAGGGGAAGTCGACATCGTGTGCAGTAGGTCAATATTTCATAAAATATTCGATTCTTCAAGAAACTTCTTGAAGGCGACAAGCGCTCTTTTCTGAAGACTTGCCGTTGGCCATGGACCTAGTATTTTCGTCAATGTGAAATGTCTTCTATCTAAAAGTAGCAGACTTGCTTGTAATACTTTCGTTGTGATTCATATTTTGTGCACTCGATAAGTAGATGATGTACATCTTCATCAGGGTGGCCGCAGGAACATTCTGTACTAGACGCACGTTTTATCCTGTGTAGGAAGTGTCGCGTAAATGCTGTGCCAAGCTGTAGGCGGTGGACTAATGCTTCAAATCTCCTATTTTCTCTCAAGTCTGATGGAATGCATAGTTTTATGTCAGGGTCTAATAAATATAAGTCCGAACTTTTAGACTTTTCATCCAACCATTTGTCTTTGGTGAGGCTAAAGGTTGTCTGTCTCAGGAGTAGGCGGATTTCATTGTGAGAAATTGGAAGGCTAATTGTCTCTTCGTTATTGTGTGCCCCATTTGCCGCGGCGTCCGCTGCAGTGTTTCCTGGAATGTTGCAGTGACCTGGTATCCATTGGAATGCGATCACGTGATTCATTGCTTTCGCTTTTGCGTGTTCTTTTAGGGTTTCATATAATAGGGAAGAGTTTAGAGAATCTTTCTAGTACTTTGTAGAGACGCTAGAGCGGCCTGTGAATCGCTAAAAATGACCCATTTTCGCTCCTTTTTTACTGATGTTATAAAGCGCAACGCGGATAGAATTGCAAAGAGTTCCGCAACGGTAGAAGACGTCACTCTACATAATTTAAATGTCTGCTCTACTGCCAAGTGTGGAATGACAAAAGCCGAAGAGGAGGAATTTGCATGGCAAGAGCCGTCTGTATACACGCGACTATGCTGTGGATATAGGTTATAAATCTGGAATAGTGCCAGCTGCTGCGCGAATATCATGAACATGACCCTTTTAGATATTATTCCCTCAACCGACAACTGTATCTTTGGTCTTGGCAGCATCCAAGGAGGGAAATTAATATCTACTCTGCTTATCTCATATCTCGGTAATAGTTCTATATGTTCTTGAACATATTGTGAAGCTTACATTTATTTCTTTCTATAAGTGCGAGGTTCAATGGATGCGTCTCGTGCTGAGTTAAAATGTGGTAAACATGTCGACAAGTTTCGACTGTTCGTATGACAGTAAATGGCGGATGACGAGCTTCAGCTATAACGAGAGGACTCGAAGTTGCCTGTGGGACTCCTAGGCACACCCTTACCCCCCTTGCCAGTAACCTCTGAAGGCGTTCCTCGGTAGTTTGCGACAACCCCTGGAGAATAGGTGCCGAATAAGCAATCTTTTGCTTTATTAGTGCGTTATGCACTTGCATTAGTGAAGAGACTGATCCCCCCCCATGTTGTGCCAGCGAGTCAACGGAGTACGTTGACAACTATATTGACTTGTTTTAGATGCGAATTATCTTAAGGCGGAGCTCAATCCGGTGGTGGTGGTGTGGTGTGCGGCGTGACCACCCTTACTGCGCATGTGCATACCCTCTCCACACGCCTCTTCTCCACTCACCCTCTCCCCTTCCCCTCTCCACTTCCCCTCTCCACTTTCTCTCTCCCCTCCCCCTTTCCACTCTTCCTCTGAAACGCGGGTTAGACATGCCGAAATTCCTCTCCTGCGCAACGCCGCGATGAGCTCGAGCGCATGCGCGTCCCCTCCCCTTCTCCCTCCTCTCCTACACTGCCCCCCTCTCGCCCGCCTGTCGACCGCGTTCCCCGCTCGCCCTGTGAGAATTAACGGCCAGGCTAGATGGAAGATACGACGCGCGTAGCGTCCCTCTTCGCGTTCCACGACGCGAGGTCGGTAGCATGCCCAACGAACGCCAACGGAACGCGATCGTGCAAGTGCTCCGGCTTCGCATCGCCTCATGGTCCCCTTAGCGGGAGATGGTGTAATTTTTTTTCTAATGCGCGGATGTGCGACGCCCACGACAGCTCTCTGTCAAGGATAACGCCAAGAAATTTATGTTCTTTCACCAACGTCAACGTTTGTCCTTCCAGTGTAGATTGAAATTATTCATCTGTCGTCTAGTGAAAGGTAATACCGCTGTCTTCGCGTACGAGAGACTCATGCCTCTTTCCTTCAAAAACTTGTCGATAATGTTGAGACCTGTTGCAGCACTGTTTGAACTTCGCGTATATCTTTTCCTGAGGCGCATATGCAGATGTCATCTGCGTAGAGTGAATACCGCAATTCCAGTTGGTAACTTTCCCGGTAACGCGGCCATTACACAGTTGAAGAGGAGTGGGCTTAGAACACTTCCTTGTGGAACGCCCTGTGTGACGGAATGGTAATTATTTTGTCCCTCAACTGTTCCATGTAATTTTCCTTTCACTTAAAAAAATTGAAATCCATCGCTGCGATCGACCACATAATCCAAGTTCTAACATCCCAGCCAGCACGTGAATGTGATTAACAGAGTCGAATGCCCTTTGAATGTCGAGAAATACCGCAGTTGTGACGTTTCCACATATGCGTTCGTGCTCAGCGCATGTGACAATGTCTAATACCGCATCCATTGTGCATCGCCTTTGCCGAAAACCTGTCATGTAGTCTGACGGCACTCTTGTATGTCACACCACCATTGAAGTCGACTGTTTACCCTTATCTCCATCAACTTACAGAGACAGCTTGTGACAGACCGGGCGGAAGGATTCAAGGCATAGAGGGGTCTTTCCTGGTTTTAGGACTGGAATTATATACCTAATTTCCATGAATCAGGAAGAGTATCCACATATCGTTAAATAGCTCTAGCAGTGCCATTCTACCTGCTGGTCCAAGGTTCTTCAGCATCATATATGCAACGCCATCTGGTCCCGCAGCTGTCTTTGTACGACATAACTCAAGAGCACTCTTCAGTTCGTCTAAGCTAAACTCACAATCAAGTTGAGGGTGTTGCGACATAAAACACGCACGCACCTTTTGATTGGCAAGTGCTTCGGAACTTGTAATTGTGGGCATGTAATTGTGATTCCAGGTCTGGTTATTAGCCGACAGAATTCGTCAGCAACATCTGCTTGCTGAGTGTTAAGGGCTATGGAAAGCTCGGAAAGGATTGCTCTGGGTAACGGGACCGCTGAAGGATCGGACAACCGCCCATATTTTAGGAACAGGACTGAGAGGACTCAACGACGAGCAGTATTCTCGCCATCGTCTCTAACCTAATTTCTGTAAGCGACGGTGTGATGTTGGGTGAGTTTTTTGTGCCGTCTTGTAGTCCACGAGATTCCCGCTGCGACGGTAAGCCCGTTCTGCTCGTCTTCTGATTGCTCTTAAGCGTTCGTATTCTCCGTCAACTGGAGCATACTCATTTGGGACAATGACCTGCTTGGTGCTAATCTTATAGGAGTCGCACAGTATAGTTGTAAAAGTTGCTAAGTTTGGCTTTTCGCCAAATGCACTCGTTATGCGATGACGAAAATGCTGCCAGTTAGTATATTTTGAGTAGCGCTGAGTCCTTTTACTCCGCATAAGCCGATGTTTTATCAGAATCGGAACGTGATCACTGCCATGCGTTTCTATATCCGTTGACCATTCAGAACCCTAAGAGGTCATGTGAGCATAGCGTGACATCGATACAGCTGGATAACGATACCCTCTTAGAAAAGTTGGAGAGCTATCATTTAGCACTGTCAGCTTGCATTTCTCGGCAGCGCACTCAATAACATGTCCACGAGAATCAGTATGTTCACTGCCCCAGATTACGTTATGAGCGTTGAAGTCCCCACAAACCAACACACATGTGTCTGCGATATCAACACATTCACCAGGCTGTCTAAAGATATTTTGCTAGAAGCTTGTAGATAAAGGCTTATCACAGTGACACTTCTATTTCTAAAATATTTTACATGCCAAAAACTCCGGTATATCTGAGTCACTTTACTGTATTAAATAGACGGCAGATCTTTTCTAACGCATAGCATCGCTCTGCTGTTTCCACTCTGCGCACTGATTTTATATCACGTAGTTAGAAAGTCGGAAGTCATCACGCACACCTGCCTCCTGTATGCATAATACAGGAAGGTTATGTTGAGCGAGTAATTTACGAAAATCAGCTGTCTTGTTACGAAGGCAGTTAGCATTCCACTGATATATGAAGACATTGTCATAGCGACTATTCATATAAGCCTGCCGTGAAGCTGACTGAGGTTGTGGGAGCACTAGCGGCTCCATTGACAGTATGCTTTTACCTCCGGTAGTTGTTTACTTGTGGAAGGGCGCTGAGAATTGCACGAAGAGCTGTGAATAGCATCGGTAGTATCACCTGAGCCAGAGTTACATACAAGTGATCATTAACTGGCGCTGCAGCTGCTCCGTCCGGGGTCGGAGCAGGCCGTCGAGAAGGAGCATCAGATGACCGCTGTGATGGTTTTCGAGGCAGGAGTGAACCGCTGAGGTAATCGCTGGGATGATGTTTGATGAGGTGTCTGCCGTGGTGTCTGGGAGAGGTGTGCAGAGGAGTGTAGAATAGGAGTGTAGAATAAGGAGTGTTGAATAACTCATTTATGTGAAGAGGAGTGTAGAATAACTCATTTTATCCGCTTGGTCCTGCTCTTCGTAGGCATTTGAAGCCGCATATCTTACAGTGTCAGGGTTAGGTGGGGGCGCATTATGTGGAGGCGACCTTCCATATGTCCACTCGTGCCTGCGTAATCTTGAGGCAGCTCTGTTCTGAGGGCAGCCGGAGTAGGAAGCTGTATGATTTCCTCCACAGTTGGCGCACTTTGGCTGCAGCACGGACTTGCACTCCGAGTGGTCGTGGTTCTCTGAGCATATCTTGCAGCGACGTGGACTGTGACAGTTCTTGGCTAAATGGCCAAATCTCTGGCAGTTGTAGCCCAGGCAGCAGGACCAAGGTATTCTTCCACAGGATGACTCGTGAAGCCCAGATGCACCCTTTCCGGCATTGGCCTGTCTTCTCTGAAGGTCAGTATAACAGATCTCAGAGGGTGAGATTCGATCGCACCATTTTTTGTCGTTTGAAGCGTGCCTGACGGCGGGCAGATGTCACACCAAAATCCTTGAAGAAATCAACCAGTTGCTCCTCAGTGTATTGAAGTGGGACATGGCGTATCTTGCCGACGTTTCTCGTATAAGATGCTGGAATATAAGGCTTGCCTCCCAATCCAGCCACTTCATTCATCGTTAGGAGATGCTTTGCCGACGGTTTGGATTCACATGCCAGAAGCTGTTGCCTTCCTCTGACGGTCGAAAGACGACTGGAATTCCCTCCGCTCGTTTCTTTTTATAGGTCACGAAGGTGAACGGCGTGCCATCACAATCAATTTTTCTTCACTTAAGTCATAGGTCGATGTCCTATCATCGTCGACGCGAGGTTTCTTGGCTTCGCTTTCGCCTGTCTCAGCCAAGGTCTCTGAAGGTACGCTGGTATGAACTGCAGCGTTTAGTACTGGCATCGCTGGTTTGATAACGTGGTTCGCGTGCTGTGACATTCCCGAATGCTGGGCCGGTTCTGTGGCACTCGCGTGCCTTAGAACGCGCTGCCGGTCATATGGATCGTGCCTTCGTTCTCTGCTGCCCTGCCGTAGTTGGTAGAGACGCCTGGAGAACGCAGCGAAAACTCACAATATTGCGCGAGATCTTCAACGCATATGTATCCCTCAGAGTGCCTGTTCTCTCTGGCCAGCAGTAGAAAGTCTCAAACCAGCACTTGTTCTTCGAAAACAGAGAAAGAATAGCTCACCAAAGAGGCAGCGGCCGCTCGGTGGAACGTCTTCTTTCTTTGGCACATTAATAAAGTGGGCGAGGAGCAGGTGATATCTAAAGAGTTTCCGTGGCTGGCTTCGGGCAGTGCTTACCACCTTTATCACACATCGCAATCGTCATTGCTTATTATTCTATGAACAACGTTCACATCGCGCTCCTCTTGCGATTGCTCGCCATTTGACATGACAAAGGAAATATTACACAACAAAAATAATAATAACGCAATATAGCAAGCAAGCATCACGTGCACTTTGCCGACGTTTAACCAGCACACGATAGAAAAAGGGGGGCGAGAGGAGGTGAATGCAGTAGGCTGTGAGCGATGAGAAGCGGCCAATTGCAGAAGCGGCCTGCCAGGGCTTGAAGCCTGGGGGAAGGCTTGCAGATAGACGCCGTAAGCGACGGAGACCAGGGCGAGTTCATTTCTGCCTCTATGGGATAGGGCGGCCGCCGGCTTTGGGCTCGTTCTACTAACATACAAATACGCGCTTTAGGGAAAAAGAGTAGCTGCACTCGACTTCTGCGTCTCGGAATCGCTCGCCTCGCACTCATGCGAACCGGCCAAGGGGCGCTATTGAGGGGTGGGGTTGCCGTAATCGATAAATCGAAGAGTTTTAATCGATTAATTCGATTAACTGAAAGGCGGAAATCGATGACGATTAATTGATTAACAGTGCTCCTTTAATCGATTAACAGTGCTCCTTTAATCGTGCTCTGAAACAACATCTCCGTTTTTGTAGGGCTCTGTGACCTGTCTGACGCACCGGCGCACTCCGCATTTGATCCTTCGCAAGACGGTTCCCACTGTATCAGATTGCAGTTTATCAGTGTGACTGTACGTCACACTCAGTCTGTCCTCCTTTGTTCCCTTTCCCTCTCTTCATATCGCTCGCTTTAAAAAGGGCTCGAAATAAACCGCCGGTCTTTTTTGGTTGGCGCAGCTCTAGCCACCATGACTGCCTCCTTCTTTTAGAGACGCAATACATGGTGTCAGAAGTGCCAAAAACCTCGCCAAAATGGATACCGTTAAGCCTCCAGAGCAGCTGCAGTTCGCAGGCAACATACGAAGAAATTGGCAGATGTTCAAGCAAAAATTGGAACTCCTCTTCGCGGCGACGCCCACCAAACCACCCAGGACGGAAGCCACCAAGACAGCAATCCTGCTCAGCATCGCCGGTGAAGAAGCCCTCGACATCTACAACAACTTCTCGTTCGCAGAAGGTGAGAGCAATGAAGACTACCAGATAGTGCTGAGGAAATTCGAGGAGTACTGTGTCGACGAGGGGAACGAGGTTTACGAGAGGCACGTTTTTCGCCTTCGCATGCAGGAGGAGGAGAGCCGTTTGAGCATTATTTGCGAGAGCTAAAAAAACAGGCGAAGCTATGCAGTTTCGGCACGCTAGAAGAATCCATGATAAGAGATCAGGTTGTTTTTGGCACAAACAACCCGAAGATCTGGGAGAAGATGCTGCGAGAAAAGGGCTTAACCTTACAGAAGGCGGAGCAGATGTGTAAAGCTGCCGAGGTTTCAGCACGACAGAATGCTGCTTGGTCGAGTCAAACGCTTCAAATAGACTACGCCCACCGGGCAGAGCAGAACCAAAAAAGATTTCGGTACCGACAGTGCAACAAGGAGCATGCGCAAAGGCAGTGTCCAGCATATGGCAAGGCATGCTTTGCTTGCAATAAGCCGAACCATTTTGCCATATGCTGCAAGCGGCGCCCGAGGCGACACATCGACCAAGTACAAGAAGTTGAGGCAGATGACGGATTTGACATTTTGGACATCGGTGTATACGGTGTAAGCGACGGGGAAAGCGCAGACTGGACGGTGAGCGGAAAGATAGGCGGCCAGGAAATCAGATTCAAAGTGGACACAGGTTCACAAGCCAACATAATTCCTTGGTCTCTTTTCCGCCGTTTCAAGACAGCAGCGGGCCTGAAGAAAAGCAGTGCAGTTTTGAAGGCTTACAACGGCAGTGCCATCAAGCATGTCGGATGTGGCAGAGAACTGCTGCTACTAAACGACGTGACAGACGCTGTGACCTTTTTCGTAGTCAAGAAGGGTCGTCAGGCCATATTAGGGCTGCACGCATGTCAGCAATTTGGGCTTGTCCCGAAAGCTGTGGATTCGGTAAGGTGGAGCGAGCCGGCACCAGAAAAGGCCTTTCCAGACTTATTTCAGGGTACGGGCTGTGTCGGAAGGCGATACTGGATGGTCCTGCGGGAGGATGCTGTTCCAGTCGTGCACCCAGCCCGACGGGTACCGTTGGCCCTCAGGGAGCCTCTTCGACAAGAACTGCAACGCATGGAAACGGCCTCCATTATCAAGAAGGTCGACGAACCGACAGAATGGGTGAGCCCTCTTGTTATTACGCGTAAGAAAGATGGGGCCCTTCGTGTCTGCATGGATCCGAGGGATATAAACAAGAACATAAAGCGTGAGCACTACCCTATGCCAACAAGGGAAGAGATTGAGGCAGAGCTGTCAAGTGCAAAATTTTTTTCGCGCCTAGATGCCAAGGCGGGTTTTCATCAAATTCCATTGGACGCAGCTACATCACGAGTGTGCACTTTTGCGACGCCGTTCGGGCGGTACCGCTTCTTGCGCCTTCCGTTCGGAATTTCGTCAGCAAGCGAAGTTTTCCAGAAAACGCTAACAGAAATATTTGAGGGATTGGCAGGTGTCCGTATATACATAGATGACATTTTAGTTTGGGGTGACAGCGAGGATCAGCACAACGAACGCCTACAGGCCGTGCTGAAGCGGGCACAAAAAGCGGGTCTGACTTTTAACCTGCGGAAATGCGCATTTGGCTTGAAAGAAATTGAGTTCCTGGGTGACGTGATAGGTGAGCAAGGAATACGTCCGAGTCGCAACCTGGTTGAAAGCGTCCGTTCACTGCCGAGACCCCAGATAGGCACACTGTGCGCAGAATGATGGGCGTTGTCAACTACTTTCGCAATATGTGCCGTCGCTGAGTGATAAGACAATCTTGCTGCGGGGCCTTGTGAAAGAAAACGTCACGTTTGAATGGACCACAGCGCATCAGCGTGAATGGGAAGCAGTGTGCGACGCGTTAACAAACCCACCGTTGCTCGCACTCTTCGATGAGAAGAAGGATACTAAGATCACTGCGGACGCTTCGGGGACCGGTTTAGGCGCGGCGCTGCTGCAGAAACATGGCAATGACTGGCGCCCAGTGACGTATGCATCAAGAACATTAACAGATTGCGAGACCCGTTACTCGCAAATCGAAAAGGAAACGCTCGGTATAGTGTTTGCATGCGAGAAGTTCCATCATTTTGTTTATGGTCGAAAGGTATGGATCGAAACTGATCATAGGCCCCTGCTGGCCATTTCTCAAAAAGGCATTGGAGACATGCCACCACGATTGCAGCGTTTTTTCATCAGGTTGTTGCAATATGATTACACTTTGCAGTTCGTGCCTGGCAAGGACCTGGTTCTGGCGGACATGTTGTCGCGTGCACCCGTGCCATCGCAGTCATCGAGTGCCTTGACAGACGTCGACATCCATGCGACAGAGGTCGTCTCCGGCATCGTAAGCACGCCAATGAAGGTACGCCTGGAAAAGGAAACCAGGAACGACCCGTATTTGAGCGAGGTGAGAGAACGAATCTCACGGGGTGAAGCCATCGAAGGTGAACTCAAGCCCTTTGCCGGAGAGCTGTCGGTGGTAGAAGGAGCACTACTCAAGGGCTGCAAAGTGG
Source organism: Rhipicephalus sanguineus (assembly GCF_013339695.2). Taxonomy (NCBI): domain Eukaryota; kingdom Metazoa; phylum Arthropoda; class Arachnida; order Ixodida; family Ixodidae; genus Rhipicephalus; species Rhipicephalus sanguineus. The sequence continues at coordinate 125,842 of NW_023614971.1, forward strand.
TAATACCCAAAGCAATGAGAGGAGAAATTCTTCGACGAATACATGATGGACACCTCGGACTAAATAAATGCAAGGCGAGAGCACGCAGATTGGTATTCTGGCCTGGACTCAGCAGTGCGATTGACTCCTTCATTCGGGGGTGCAGTACTTGCCAGAGGTATGCATACAAGCAACCGAGTGAGCCCCTTATCATGCAGCCAACACCGGACAGGCCATGGCACCGAGTGGGAATTGACCTTTTTCAGTTCGGGGGAGCCTCCTATGTCATCGTATATGATGCCCACTCCAATTTCCCTGACGTAGAGAAGCTAAGAAGCACAACGGCCGAAGAAGTCATAGATAAATATCTGGCATTTTCTCACGGTACGGCATCCCGGTTCAAGTATGTACTGACAATGTGCCCCAGTTTGGATCCCAAGATTTCCGAGAGTTCGCGCAAAAATATGACTTTCAGCATATCACATCGAGTCCAGAATTTCCGCGGTCAAATGGACTGGCAGAAAAGGGGGTCCAGATTGTTAAGCGCATCCTAAAGAAGACCAGTGACTCCCATGGGGACTTTTGGTTGGGTCTTTTGGCATATCGGTCATCCCCACTAGAAGATGGTCGCTCTCCGGGCGAACTACTGCAAGGCCGGCACCTTCGCACGACCCTTCCTAAGTATCAAGATGATCCCGGCACTACAGTGGAAAAGCATCGCCAGTCTTCGAAGGGAAGACTGGCGATGCCGTAGTGCAATGCGATATCTGCGATTCTTCGCTGATACTTCGCAAGACGGTCCACTCGTCGCCTACGCGGACTGCGTCAGCCGGCAGCGGTGTAGTGCCTCACCACGTGCAACATTGGCCACAAGAGGGAGCACCAGCTTCCAATGTCAGCCCCGCTACAAAAAGGACCTTCTGATTGCACACAACGGGATTTGCGGCCTATCCGTGCTCTGAAACAACACCTTCGTTTTTGTAGGTGCGTGGGAAAGCAGTAGCGTTTCACACTGTAGTTCTGGGTGCTATTTTTTGCCGCAAATCCCACTGAAGTGTTTTGTTATTGCTGTGACATTGCGTCAGAATGGGTATCGATACTGCTGTGTACCTATGCCGCATCGGCTCCTTCAGCCAAAAGGTGCGCCATCGGAGGAAAGTGCAGTCGCGATTTGATGGCGCTGCAACTTTATTTATGAAGTACTACAAGCGCGGTAGAATTATTCTTGCGCTGTTTTGCCTTGCTCAGCTTCTTGTGTGTGCTGGTGACGTTGAAGCGAACCCGGGACGCGATAATATGGATCATATTCTTGATGCTTTGAAGGAGGCTAACTTGGCGCGAGACAAGTTTAAGAAGGAAATGTCCGGCAATATTAAAGACATTCACACGGGTATCGTTGATATCAAGAAAAGGCTTACGAAAGCGGAAACAGTGCTTGGGGAATTTGGCAGCAACATGACTACCATACCCGATGTCACAAAATCTATCGGAGCCATTAAGAACGAACTTCCGGTTCTTTCAAGTAAAAACGGTAGTGAAGTAGATTTGGTCTATCTTTTCGACGACATTAATAATAGGATGCGCCGCAAGAACTTGATATTCAAAGAGATACCAGAGAAAGAAAGAGAAACTTACGAGGTGTCGGAGTCACTGATTGTTGATCTCTGCAAGAACCATCTGGGTCTCGAAAACGGGAACATTGAGCGGGCCCATCGTGTTGGCGCCCGCCGTGAAGGATATAACCGTCCCCTCATTGTTAAATTCCTTAGTTATAAAACAAAAAGCCAAGTCCTTACCAACGCGTTCAGACTAAAAAACTTAAAATCAAGTTTGGTCTGGATTGAAGAAGACTTTTCGCCGCGCATTCAGTTAGCTCGGAAGAAGCTCCGTGACTACGCGCGCGATAAACGCGGCCCAAACGAGAAAATGAGCCTTAACTTTGATACGCTCGCTCTAGGAGGCAGGCGTTACCGATATGATGAAGCCACTGAAAAGGTCTGCATGACACCTTCAGATAAAAGATCAGCCTGACAACCGTAGCGCTCACAAACAATGCAGGCGCAAAACTGCTCGATAATCTATGCCAATTTCCGCAGCATCGTACACAAACAAGACCACCTAGAAGATGTTGTTCACACCTGCTCTGCTGATGTAATTATCAGCACGGAAACGTGGCTATACCCAGACATCGATACCAGTGAACTTCTTATATCTCACAGGTTTTCCGTTGTTCGCAATGATAGACACAGCGGGAAGGGAGGTGGCGTGCTAATCGCTGTAAAAAAGCATATTCGATCACAACCTGCTTTCATTGATAGCCGTCTGGAAACTGCATGGGTCGTATGCCACTTAAACCACGTAACGCTCGTAATAGGTACTTGTTATAGGCCCCCTAATTATCACGAAAACTTTGTTGAAGAACTTACCGATGTCATTGCTTACGTTCAAACCTAACTTAACACGCACATCGTAATGGCTGGAAACTTTACCTACCCTGGTATCAATTGGCTATGTTTACCATCAAGCAACGCTGGTAAAGATTGGGAAGGCCACGGTTTCACTCACATGTTATCATTCTTTGAAATGAATCAATTGATCCATACGCCTACGCGCGGTGACGCAATCCTTGATTTGTTGATTACAACACATCCTGATCAAGCTACAGCAACCGTCCTTGAACAGATCAGTGACCACAGTCATTCACTGTATCATTAAAACAAAAATCAATAAACAACAGTCCCGTACTAGAGAAATACACGACTTTTTAAAGTCGATCTAGATAAGGTAGAAAATTAAATGAAAAAGTTCTATTCAGAGCATTTCTTAACATATGCCGACTAATCTGGGCACGAAAACTGGGCGTTGTTTCGAAATTATGTCAAAAGGCTGCAGGAAGTGCAAGTTCTAAAAAAGCTGATTACCGAGGCTAAAGATAAACTATGGTTCACCAGAGATGTCAAGCGTTGCCTGAACAAAAAAGCGTTTGTACACAAAAGCAAAACGCAGCAACACAGAAGACGATTGGACTGAATACTTTACATGGCGAACACTTGTAAGCAGAAAATCAGAAATGCTAAGGACAAGTTTTTTGATACAGATATGCCCAACTTCCTAAAAGATAACCCAAAGAAATTTTGGAGGGTGATATCTCCTGAGCCTTCGAAGGAATTACCTCAAATATGTTCACTGGATGGCTCTATCTTGAGTGCAACTTATTTGTAGCATGCTTTTAATTCATATTTTGTATCGTTTTTGTGAAAGCAAAACCCTGAGTGTTCACACGATGAGCAATAATAGTACACCCGATTATGACGCCTCTGTAATGTTTCGCATAATTATAACCCCTAATGGAGTTGAAAAAGCTATCGAACGTTTGCCATCATACTCAAGTCCTGGCCCCGATGGTGTCACCACAAAATTGCTGAAACTTACAAATGTTTACTCAACACTTACACTTTCACTCATTTTTCAACAATCATTAGATACAACCCCAATTCCTGACGACTGGAAACTTGCTCACGCAGTGCCGATATTTAAAAAGGGTGATAAAAATAAAATGGAAAATTATCGTCCAATGTCATTGACATCTATCACTTGCAAGCTGTTTGAACACATTTTGTCTTCTCATATTATGAAATACATGGCTGAAAACAACATTCTATTTTCAAATCAACATGGCGTTCCACGGGGACGCTCTTGTGAGACAGAGCTTTTCGAACTAACTACTGAAATTCACACCCACTTGCACGAACTAGCACAAACTGATGCAGTTTTCTTGACTTTGAAAAGGCCTTCGACAGGGTGAGCCACAGCCGTTTTATATAAAATGAGAATTCTTCAAATAGACAACCAGGTCATTGATTGGGTTCAAGAGTATTTAAGCGACAGGCGTCAAGCGGTTTTGATTGAAAGCGTTGTGTCCGACTTTAAGCCTGTCATCTCCGGTGTGCCCCAGGTGTCAGTATTGGGGTCAACATTGTTCTTAATTTTCATTAACGATATTCATATTGGTGTAACTTCAAAAATTTGTCTATTTGCCGACGATTGCGTTATTTATCGTGCTGTTACTCACCATAATGATTGCGAAGAATTAGATAAAGACTTGAGGTTATTGAGTGAGTGGTGTCATGACTGGCACATGAATATTAACAATAGTAAAACAAAACTAGTGCGGTTTACTACATGTAATAATTTTCTGTCGCACACCTATACAATAAATGATGAGGTAATTGAACGGGTCGAGTCATTTAAATACTTAGGTGTTTATTTAACTTCTAATTTGACCTGGAACACACGCATCGACGTGTTATTGGGTAAAACAAATCGGACTCTTGGTTTCCTCCGATGCACACTTCGCCAAGCTAATAAAGATACAAAACTTCTTGCCTACAACTCAATAGTCCGATCCGAACTTGAGTACTCTTCATTTATTTGGAATCCTTATCAAACATACCTCATTAGAACGCTAGAATCATTACAAAACAAAGCAGCTAGGTTCATCGTATCCGATTATTCTTCCTATTCAAGTGTGTCTTTATTCCATAACTTATATTTCTACAATTCCTACCTGCGTGATAAGTTTATATCATCCCCTTACATTTCCTCTCGCATTGATCACGTCATAAGGTTGGGATAATGCACTGCCATACCAGAACCTGTCACGAATCATTTATTCCTAGGACGTCTCAAGAATGAACCACCTTGCCGGCACAATTTGTTTCTGTCAAGGACCACTCAAAGTTTCGCTCGCCATTTCAGACATCATCACTCCCGGACTTAACTGACCAATTATTCTTTGTCTTAACTAGCGACTTTGCTGCTTGTTTGTTTTACTTTTGTATATATTGTAACCACTCTCCTCTGTGATACTTCAGGTCTTGATGGTAAATAAAATGAAATGAAATGAAATCTAAAATGAAGACAGTCTTGACCTTGCAACACTACAATTAGACGGAAGGTGCCTCGTTTAACGTTCTTTCATAATTTGTATCACAACCCTACGCCTTATAATACATCATTATTAACGAGGCCAGATGCAACGTTTCCACGCTTGGACCCCTGATTTAAGTTCGCCAACCGTTCGCCCGTACTGCTCTACTAAGTTTTTCTTTTCTTTATTTGGCAATCCAGGGGTGGAATCAACTGCCGAGAGCAATAGCTGAAGAAGTAAATGCTGATAAATTTTTCAGAGGCACTAAAGAAATTCCTGTTGCCTAGCGTAAACCACTAACATATCCACAACATTCTCAGAGATTCTGACAGATTCTTGCTTTATTACGGTGTATTCAAGTCCATCAAAGAAATCATCTCACGCTTCAGTAATATAAATATGTCCGAATCATTTTATTGCTTTGTAGAAATACTTGTTGTCTCTTCTTTGCTCGCTTTTCCCATATTTTTTTAGTGAACTGTACACACTTTCTTCTACAAGTGTTTTCTGCATATATTTTTCTTCTTCTTCGCTTTTCCCAGGTTTGTGGGTGAATCGTATAGACTTTTTCTGCCAGTATTTTCTGTAACATTTTTTTGCACATTTTCACCTTCGTGACTGATTGCACATACGCTTCTTCATGAAAGAGTGATTATACTAGTGTTATCAGCACCGCTATATTTTTTTCTGTGTATCCAATTTTTGCGTTCATTGAACCATGTTATTCCCCCCCTCCCCTATGTAATGCTCAACGGGCCTTTAGGGTAAATAAAATGAAAAAAATGAAATGAAAATGATTATTCTATTAATCATTCATCGATTTTACCATCCCTGCTGCGTGGCAAGCAGGTGTTCTACTACAGAGCCACTCCATTGCTTGGAACTGCACTGAGTGTGCCTTCAACGCTTCACAATCATACGCGTCATGTGTACGGGTGTCACAGTACGAGATGTAATATTGCCATCGGGAGTCACACCACGTGAAGTGCATAACAGGTTGGCGGTTTAAAGCCAGCCACCCATTACAAAAGGCACACACATCACTGCGCTTATTCCCTTACGAACACGTAGTGGGTGCATCGCAACTTCGAAAGAGTATCACGCGCGTAGTTGCTGCTGGTTAAATGCACGTCACACATTACGAAGGGCATATACATTAGTGCGCGAATTCTTTTACACACACATATTGCATACACTGTTGTCATAAAAGTGCTGTTGGAAGGACGTAAACCTTTACTATAGGTATGTCGAGTGTGTGTGCGTGTGTGAGACGGGGCGACCGAACATAATGGTAAGCAAAACAGAGCACGATAAGGATGGGGCCGAATATCATTATCGCGTTCAACTCTTAAAGTCGAACCTTACGCGTCCCCCAAAATTTTTGCACATTGCTGAAATAATGGAAGAAACGAGACTGAATTCAGGGTATTGTATGTACTTTAAAAGCGAGGACACTAAAATGTTCCTACAGGCGAACACGACCTCGCCGCTATTCCTGATGGAGCCACAATAGAGGAGCTCCACCAGAGTGTTCCTTGGCATCAGCAGCAACTGTAGCTAAAGCTTCATTGTCAACTGATTGCGGTGCATGCACGTTGAAAGCAAAGTATTTCCGACTGTTACCCCAGCAGGCATCTTTTCGTATGAAACGCCAACCTTATTTCAAATACTTTCATGTTGCTATAGTACTGGTAATAATAAAAGGATTTTACGAGCAAAAAACCATGATATGATTATCAGGCAAGCCGTAGTGGGGGGGGGGGGGCTTCGGAGATTTTGACCAGGCGGTGTGCTTTTGCGTGCACTGTCAGTGCATATTACACGGACCTCTTTATGTAGCATTTCGCCTCCATCGAAATATGACTGCCACGGCCGGTATCGAACCCGCAACATTCGGGTCAGCAGCGGAGCACCGCAACCACTGTACCACCGAGGCTGCGTTGACTATGACTATAAAAAATCGCCGTCCAAGCACTCCGTACAGATGGTTAACCAGCGAAGCGGAAACGTGCAGAGCCAGTGCTTAGAGGTGGGTTAATCTCTCGACGGACCCAAAGTGCGCTCAAGAACTCCGCCGAAAAGCCATTGCCCTCGTTTACGCCGCTCTACCTGCACCGCCGCGCGCCTGCGTCGCTCGAGGTAGCTCGGCGTGATGGTTAGCAGCATCCAGCCGCCAGGGGTGCTTGCGTTCCGCTTTCGAGATTATTTAAACCACGGACTTGGCAGGCTGCCGAATGTTCGGTACGCAGTGGCTGCTTGCGCTTGGCCACCTGGGTCTTACTTGTTCCCGGACTGCAGCATCGGCGCAGGGAACACGAGTTCTCCAGCAGTTCTGCTCTCGGCGCTGTTCTTCGAAAGTTGTCTGTTATTCGGGAGTTCGTATGATCCATATTCGTCGCCTACCCAAGTTGAAGGTGCAGTTGAAACTGCTGCGTGCGTGCTCGGTGGCACGACTGCGACGGGATGAGCAACGTCACTGACGGCGCAAGCCAATCAAGAAGCTTCTAGCAACACGAGGGCAGGGGTGCTATGCAGGATGGCCCGAGCTTCTCGGGCACATGAGCTTGCTCCGAGACTCGCATTACCGCGGTCATGACAGGAAGACAGTGCGGAGCACGCGATAGCAGTGCTGATAAAAACGGCTACAAGAACGAGCATGGGCGTCATACGCATGTGCGGCATTGATAGCTGTTTCCAAAGGAACGCCGCGTGCGAACGCTGTCAGCGCCGCCACTCAGTCAGCATTTTGACAGTGCAGCAACGACAGCGTGATTGCCGCGCAATCTTTTTGCCAACTGATCATCGCGCCTCCCATGGGCCGTGTTCGTGGGGTTTGTCCTCTTCGGAGAATTCTTTCGTTCCATCTGCAGCATGGAAATTTCCACACTCGAAGGCAACAAGGGCACACACGCAGCACTTCGATGCAGCTCGTTTCGTTCCACTGGAATATTACAGATAAAAAAATCACAGCATATCCACGCAGTGAATGATGATGAGTGGGCGAAGCTGCGGAGGTTCATCGGTAAACCGTGAACCTTCCGTGAATTCTGCCCAGTACATCATCACCGACGTGAGATAGGGCGCGTTTATACTAAAGGTTCGATGAGTTATGACGACTTGCAGCTCACTTTAATTTTACATGTACGCTGTGAATTTTCATTGTTTAGAAAACCATTGCTTTAGAAAACATCTGGCGTCTTTCGTTAAGCAGCTGGCGTCTTTTCCTTTTGCTTTAGAAACATCTGGCGTTCTTCCGTTTTGCTTTTACAAACATCTGGCGTCTTTCGTTGGTTTATTCATCAATCAACGGCGTTTTGAACAAAATTTTTATTGTTTAATCACGCACAGGAGAAATCTCACCAGGCACTACCTTGGAGGTAAAGAATGGCTGCTAATTGGAATGAGAGACCGAAGAAGTCGGCTTTTAGCTACCGCTGCGAATTTTTATTGTTCAACAACGCACAGGAAAAATCTCCCACCGGCACCACCTTGGAGGTCAAAGCGTAAGACTGGTTACGGACTACGACTACGACTACGAGGGACGAACGGGTGCCGCCTTAAGGAGCTTCGCCCCTAAAACCCGCATTTCCCCGAAGGCGAGTATGAGGAAGTGCGAAGCACGGGGTGATGCTATGAGGGGGCGCGCGCGACTAACTGCAGAGCCGAGCGAAGGAGACGGCAGCGAGAGAGCACGCGCCAGCCGACCCACGGAGGTCTGGCCGTTTTTAAGTGCAAAGAACTTTTACTGATGATGATGATCTGTCTTCCGAACTCGTTCCAAAGAACCCGCAACGCGTTCAACTTGTTGGCGGCGTTCCGCACGCCCGAGATGGGGCTCAGGTTGTTGTCGAACCACAGTCGATCGCACACCGCGCAGCTATATCCGAAGCTGCGGTCCAGGAAGTCTCGCTTGAAGTTCGCGTCCAGCCGATCGAAATCGAGGGCCCGCGCTCGCTCACGCATCGCGCGTCCCCGCACCAGATCGGCTTTGGGGTGCTCGGCTCGCTTCGCACGCTTTCGTTCAGCGTCTCGCCGCCGGCCTTCATCACCACAGGCAATGCGCGGGGCGCGCGCAGCCACGGAGCGGAGGGCGGAGCGCGCGCAGTCACGTGGGGCGTGACGTCGCGCGCTCCTCGCGCCGTTGCTAGGGGAGAGGAGGAGGAGCGTGGATGACGGCGGATTCAGGGTCGCTTATAAAGTGCATTCGCACTAATAAATGGACAGGTTCCTGCTGTACTTACGTTACACGTCTGAAGAATCGGTAGAAACAATGTCTCCACAAACAAGTAAATAATAAAATTTCTCGCCGCAAATCCACCAGGGGCGCTTGCTTCGTGGCTGTGAGTGGTACATCGTGAGCGCGGTGAAGTAGAATGCGAGACACGGTAGCCACGTGATGATATAACCTTTAGTTCTTCGTGCGTGTGTGCATAGTCTGCGCGATTAAGCTGATAGATTAATCGTGCCGCTCGCTGGCGTTGCGCCGTGAGCACTGCTCCTCCGCTAGAGCAAACGCGGTGGGAGGACCCGATCTTCGCCGCAGGAGTCTGTCAATCAAATTGATTGACGCGCGAACTAGGGCACAAACTCGTTGACTCTGAAAAGGCCCCCGTTATACTCGGGAATGTCATAGTGACGGTGTGCCTGTCAAGTGTTTCATGCAGTGAACGCTACTCAACAGCTTCTTTGGACATAAAATAATTTGGTCAGCTTGCACTACTTGTGTAAGGCTGGGCCATCGGAGGAGCTAGTGGTCACCTAGCTTCTTCGAGCTTATTACGTGGCTCGTCTACTAAGTATGCTTGGCCTGCTTTAGAGTAATGACCGTGTCAGTTCGGTCTCAATATTCGTGCTATTGATTAGCTAGGCCTTAATTAACATGGCAGTGAATAGTTGTCTTAATTTGGAATGTTTTAATTAACACGGCGTTGTTTATCAGATTTCATTATCAAGGTCCTCATTAGCACGAATGTACTTAACATAACGCTAATTAGAGTGATCATAAGTACCGCGTACATGGCGAGGAAGTTCCTAGTTGGGTTCATTTGAATTAGCGTGCTCCTAATTAGCGTCGTGTTAATTAAAATGACCCTAATTAGCTTGGTCTTAACTAACATGATATTGAATAGTCCTGTCTTGATTGTTAATGTTTTAAATACCACGGACATTAATAACTCAGGCTTAATTCGCAAGGTCCTGAATAGTACAGAGGTAATTAGCATAACCCTAATTAGGACTATAATAATTAACACGATATTGATGTGTAAGCTCTTGATTATCTTGGTTTTAATTACACGCTCCTAATTAGCGACGTGTTAATTATCATGGTCTTAGTTTGTTCTTAGCTTTACATGGTTCATTAGCATGGTCTTAGTAAGGCGTGGCTTAATTAGCTCGGTGTTAGCATGATTTGGCTTAATCAGCTTCGTCATAGCATGTGCTGACTTAGCTAGGTATACCGCCCAGCCAATGATCTAATCAGCCGGCCGCACCTGCTCGGGGAGCGAACAGGCGATTAATAAGAGGACGAAGAGGGCGCGCGCCGGCCGAGCAACGCGCTAGAATGTACAGGCCGACCATGGTGATTACACACGTGGCCTCGGCGATTGGCTGTAGCCGCGGTGTTGTAAAGCGCTCGGTCGGAACTAATCTCGGAGGCCACGGTGCTGATTATTCTAAAGGGTACTTATTGCAGACATTAAACGCTAGAAAATTGATTCAAACGGCCCGCGAACACATAAAAATATAGTTGGTAGAACTTTCTGTCACTTTTCTTGCATGGGTGCACTCCTGCACTCAGTGGAACGACAAACAAATGAAAGAAGATGCCTCTAATTTGAAGACACAACCCAACCATCTCGACCGCCCTTGACGTGACGCCGCGTTCCATCGTAACCAATGGAACGCAGCGCGCGCTGAGGGATGGACTTCACCTTCCCGTACTGTTAGCTCGTTCAAAATGGGGTGTCGCCAGACCTCGGAAAGATCCCGAGTGTGGTCCAGCTCGGGCCATCCTGCATAGTACCCCAGACGGATGCACCATGAGCGTGGCATCTAAAGCATGACATACATGTCATGGATATCATGGTTTTCATGCTATCACCTGTTACTAATGTTCTTCATACAGTCACATCCCACAATACCAATTTTGGTGTATATTAATCTAGCGAAATTGCCGCGAGTGCGCCATAAGCGTGGTATGTAAATCATGTCGTACATGACATGCATGTCGTGATTTTCATGTTACCACGTGTCAGTTATGTTTGTCATACAGAAATGTCTCGTCATACCAGTTTTCGTATATATCCATTCATTTAAACGGCCGCGCGCGCCCCGAGACCATGTCATGTAAACCATGCTGCACATGACATGCGCGTCAAGATTTGCATGTTAGGACATGTTATTATGTTTTTCATGAACTCTTGTCACGCCGCACGAATTTTGGTATATATGAAATTAACGGAACGACCGCAAGAGCCCAAAGGCCGTGGAATGTAAATCATGCTTTTTGCGACATGCGTGTGATGATTTTCATGATATGACCTGTCATTTATGTTCGTGATAAGGCCACGTTATGACACACCAATTTTGGTATACATTCGATTAACGAAACGGCCAGGAGAGCACCAAGTCGTAGGCGGCTAGATAGATAGATAGATAGATAGATAGATAGATAGATAGATAGATAGATAGATAGATAGATAGATAGATAGATAGATAGATAGATAGATAGATAGATAGATAGATAGATAGATAGATAGATAGATAGATAGATAGATAGATAGATAGATAGATAGATAGATAGATGCGCTCAAAGTCGCAGAAGTTCGCTAACAAATGCTTCGCATTTAAAAGGTATGTTATTTTACTGATTAGCTATTCTCTCCGCAGCTGCGTAATTCTCCCTGCTGTTTCCCTGATGTTGAACGGCTTACTAATAAAGTGGGTCTAACATTTACGTGCCGCCCGCTCTCTTGCACAATCTTCATGGACGCCAGAGCGCAGTGGTTGTCACAGGCCCGAATGCATTGCACTCTGTACGAGATGTGTGTGTCAGATTTCAATTTCCTGTTAGTCACTTCAGAAAATCAACCTCCAGTGTGTCGGAACGAAACAAAAACAAAAAAACAAAAAACGAAAAAAAAACCGATATTTTTGACTGGAAAGAAAATGTAACCGAAACTTTATCTGTTATTTCTTTCCGTAGTGAAACCGAAGTTTTTAAAATCGTTTTTCGGTTGATGAGAAAACTTGGCAATGCAGAACAACTGATGCCATGGAACGTGAGCAATTAAACATATCTAAAGGTGCAGTATTAGCGCGTGTCTCAGGCAGAAATTACAGTGCGAACCAGAGATGTTTGTATTAAAGCAAGTAGAGCTTTGCGTGCCTCTCACGCAGGCCAGGGTGGAGAGGGCATTCTCGGCGCTGAAGTTTGTTACAGCGTAAGCTGTTATGAGATCACAATAGCCAATTTCGGCGCAATGGTTTTCCGCCACCCCAGCCGCCGCCGGTGTCGGTCACCGCTATCGCGTGAAATGAGAAACAAATTTCAAGGATCGGATGAGATTTGAACCCACGCCCTCTAGTCAAGTATTTTGCCACAGAGCCACGCTGATGCTTGAAACTACTTCGCAAATATACTCTATACTGGTGTCATGTCGGGCAAGGAATCGTGTTAACATATGTAACAGCTTGGCAGAAGAGTAAAATAACGACCTGGCATCACATAATGCGAATTGCGCAACGAGTCTTTAGTGTCCCTTTAATGGCGCCGCGTGGCGAAACAAATAGGGATATCGCTGCGGAGTACACTGTTTCCTGAATGCTGATCGAGTGTAAGTGCGGAAAGAAAGATAAGGAACGCATAAGGGCATCACGCAATCGAGTAGACCCCTTGTTTATCACTATCACCAACCTTTGCGCCACACACCCTGCTTAAGTATAAGGGAGACTGCAGCCTCCCATAAGGAGGAATCTGCGCCATATATCCTTAATGACGCAGTGGCTCCAAACAGTTGGAAATATTGCCGCTGAGGAAACACTGCCGGTTCCTCAATGTTCATCGAATGTAAGCGCGGAAAGAAGATAAGGAACGAGTAAAGACATTACGCAATGGAGTGGATTCTTTGTTTACCGCTATCGCCCCCCCACCTTGTACTCTCTCTGCCAGCCCCCCCCCCCCCTTAAGGCGTAAAGAAGTATCCAGCAACCATGACGAGGAACTCATACCATGTCTCCTTTATGGCACCGTGGGGCGAAAAAATTGAAAACATTTCTGCGGAGGAAATACAGTGTTTTCTCAACGCTGATCGAAGTGGGGCAACGAAGATTAGGAACAGATAAGGGCATCACGCGATTGAGTGTACTGCTCTCACTATGGGCGAACGGCCACACCGTTCTGAATTCGTTCCAGACAAAGTACCTCCAAAATACTTGTCTACGCCTTCAAACAAGGCGTAATGCGGAAGGAGGCGTTGGAAGGAGGCGTTGTTGTTCTGCTTTTCGCCTCTGGCCAGTAGCGTTGCGTCTCCGATGGCTACCACGCATTGTTGATGCTCTTTTAGATTCCTGTTGTAGGGTACGCGAAGCTCCTCAACTTTCATAGCCGCCACGCGTCGTTGCCTTTCCTCACCTCTCCAAGCCAGCTTACAATTGTTGCCTGCGCCTAGTTTTGCTATGTAGCGTGGACTCGCCGGCTCCGTGCAACGCTTCTTTCTGGCCTTGTTTGCCTCGGCGCTGAATTCCCTTTTTTGGAGCAATGCCTTCCGACACGGCGTGTTAATTACCCCCTTCCGCATTTTCGCACAGTTGGTGAGAGGATGACATGGCAAGAGTGCCGTGTTTGTTTACCTTTAACCGCGTACGGCTGATGCCATCAATGCAGCGGATGCGCGGGGAAGATCTAACGGTGTTCCAAGAGGCTTAGCGTCCCGTGCGGCTAGATCACAGCAGCAGGGCCAGGAAATTTAAAGGAAGAGGCAAAGAACGCTTCATATTGATCAGTAACAAAGAGGAAAAACGTGTAACGTTTGAAAGTACGAGTTCCCTGCATCGACTGAGGATACATCGGCTATCAATATATCAGCGATCAGTGTATCGAGTGAGAAGGAAAAAAAAAGACAGAGATGGCTTTCACCTTCGAGTCGTCATAGGCGAATACGTAAGAGAACCGGTGAGTTTTTTTCTTTGCATTTGTTTTTTTTAACATCGGTAGGGTGCATTCGCTTGGTTTCGATACATTCTCGTTC